>NC_056744.1:1334442009-1334664509 GCF_019279795.1 Protopterus annectens | reverse complement strand
GCCCTTTTGCTGTGGACCAAACAAACTGATATTGCTTGGATTAATTTGAAGAATCCCAATGAAATTATTCGGAATTACATTCATTAGTTTTAAGAATAAGTATTTTGCATTAATGTCACATTGTTTGAAGAAGGGTTGCATCAGATAAGAGTCATTTGCTTCTGCTCGTATGTTAATCGGTGACATAAGACTGCCATTTATCATTTGTAAAACAAATTACTCTAAATAATGAGAAAATGATTTGCCTACTATTTCTTTACAGGAATCTAGGAACAGCTGTATAAAATAAGTATGGAAACGAGAACCCCAGAGTATGTACTTGTGAGTCATATCAGTGCTAAATGACTTTTATAGTGCTACTATGCATGTAGCTATGCAGAAATGAAATATTTGCATTAAAGCTGAATGAGACCATGTCACTATACTTTGTATCCTACTGACTGCTAAGTGGTGACCCGTGTCAGGCATACAAGGCATCTTGTAACCCACCACTGATGGATTTACTGCACATCAGCAAGTCAAATGGCATCAGAAATACTTTGTCTAGATATCTAAATCTCTTCTGCAACATTATCAGAAAGGTTTGGGGGAAAGGGATATCACACAAAGGATACCACTGCTATGGAACAGACTGGCCATCCAAATAAAACAAAGCTCATTCCTGTCCATATTCAAGCAAACTTAGATCTATGGATGGAAACAGAACATTTACTACAGGACTGCCCTCTGTACTACTGATGGCCAGAGGCAGCTCCTAAATGCTTTATCCCATGCATGGATCAGTTATGCTCATTAGGGGTAAGATATATTTATTGACCATGGGATGGGTAAGGCCAATCTGTAGCCAGATAGGCTAGCATATTTTTGAGCACAAAAAGGCAAGTTGTCTAGGCTTAAAATAGCATACAGGGACAGTTAGCCTAGTACTTAGCTATGGACCTATAATAAAAATGAACTTAACTTTTTTGTTATTTATAATCTAGTCAAACAGTCACACACTGGTTATAAACTGTTTTATTTTACAATATAAAAGCAGTAACGGTAAGTCATTACAGAGACAGAACTGTATTATGACATTTCTACAGACTCATTAATGATAATTCAGATTAATATAGGGCTAGTTATTTCCTGTGAATATATTACAAAACAGAGAAAGACTAGCCTTGAAGTGATGAAGAATCAGTGTGTATATTTTGAGTACTGCCACATGCTTTCTTTATAGCAAGCACGTTTTAAAATACCTGCTACAGTATGAAGAAATCATGTTGAAGATTCATATCTATCTATGTATATTTTTCAGTTGTGTCTTCATTTCTTTTCCCTGCTTCTGGCAGTTTAAGTAGAGATAGATAATTTGCAATAATATTTCTCCAAGATTTTACTTCATACATGAGCTGACCATCTCAGGCAGCCAGCAGCTTCTCCCATGAGTACTTGTTTGCAGCCATAGATTTCATTTCCAGTATAGAAGTGCTCACCTATTCTTCATGTGCCTACATTAGGCTCAGATTAATCTGTTTAGCAGATTTCACTTATCACTTGTGCATGATGGTAACATAGTATTACTGTTAGAGAAAGATTTATGCTATCGTTTGCATAGCAGAGTACAAGTGCATAGCAGGGAGTTACTGTGGGTGTAAAACATACCATAGAACAGACGAGTGATAGAAGACTCACTGTATGTACTCATATCACATTATGTCAGATATATAGCACATTGTAGCTTAGCATGTCAGAAGATGAAGCACTGTAGTGCTGATTAAGAAGAATTACCTTTCTTCTTAGCATTTTCACTAGAATTTTGACATGTACCTCTTTACCTTAAAGAAGAGTTGCAGCATACAGCAAAATGTAAGGGTAATTTTATACTGGATCAACAGTAGATGGTGAAAAAACTTCTGTGCCTGTCCTTTGCATGGGGATGCTGCAAAAAATAGTTACAGTGGATAATGCATATACCACTAAGAAAATATTATTTGTATTATTCATTTCAAATGGATACCGCCACAGGTCTAGACACCCGGTAGTGTAAACCTCAACTCTAGATGATTGTTACTGTTAAAGTGATACCCCACCCCATGTGCAAAAATGGAAAAAAGTGGTTGTGGATTAATGGATATATTTCAAAATGGAAAAAATATCTGCAATTATTATAATTGTCAATTTTTATTTTAATAGTATAGCAGTTCCAGGATTAAAGAGCAAAATGACATTTCTAGTACAGACTAACAAACCAACACAAAATCAGGATTGTTTGAGACAGGGAGACTGAAAAATCTGCAGGACACACTAAAATGTTACCAATAGCTGAACATGGCATCAGTGCCAACACAGTTTATAAGCTTTATACCCATTTTCCCCTCATAAATCTATTGACCACTATCAATTCATGTCACTGGCTTTGAGGACACTAACTCATTTGCACTGGAATATTAAGAAACATGAACAGAAGATGCTTGTGAAGGCTAGGGAGTGTGAGTAAAGTTACAGAATGAACAAATGGACACACAATTGGCACATGCATAGGTTAAACAGTATGGTGGTTATAGGAGAAGATGTAAAGCAAAGGGAGGTATCAGCTGTACTTAACCTTTTCCAAGGTTTGCATATTGCAATGCAACTTTAGGAATGCAAACCTAACCTCTTTGTGGATAACAGGAAAAGGGATACAGAAGAGGATTATTGAATGAGACCACTGGATAGGTCATTCCTATTTCTGGAAAGTCTATTGGGAGAAACATGACCTCTAGCTACTATTTTTTCAGTTCAAACTGGATATCAGGAAATACCTTTTCAAGTACGGAGTAGTGAAGAAGTGTGACTCATTACCAGACAGGGACTCATACCTCTCAACTGTACAGATTTTCACAGAATGTCCTAATTTTTGCTTTATATTTTTGGTCCGTTTTTCATAAAATTGTAGCTTTCTGGCAAATTAGTGGCAAATTATTAAAGACGGAAGTTAGAAAATAATGACAGACATTTGAGTTTTAGACTTCACACCCTTCAGAAAATTCAAGCTAATGCAAAACCTGTTATTCTATTAACTTTCTAAGTTTGTAAGAGCAGCATTTAAGAACTGGCCCTATTTGTACCAATTTTTTCATAGATTTGCCCAGATTTCTTACTCTAAGAGGTTGAGCGGTATGGACAGGGTAGTAGAGCTAAAACTGGAGGAGCAGATGCAGTGAGTGTTAGCAGTAGCTGCAGCAACAAGGCACCACATGCAGATAGACATCAGGTTTCCTTCTTCTGTTTAAACTCCATATATATTTACATATATGTGTATATATATATATATATATATATATATATATATATATATATATATATATATATATATATGTGTGTGTGTGTGTGTGTGTGTGTGTGTGTGTGTGTGTGTGTGTGTGTGTGTGTGTGTGTGTGTGTGCGTGTGTGTGTATGTGTGTAAATTACAAAGTTCCAGCAAAATACCTGTTTATTCATTATCTGTCCAATGCTATGCACACTGTTAACTGCTTTGTTTTTATCATGGTCTTGATGTCATACTAAAGCTTTCAGATCAATTATTCAGTAGTAAGACTCAGTTCAACATAACCACTTACCGTAACCATTTGGATCTTATCATATATATGGTACTTTGTGAATTTATAGGAAAAATAATTCTTCTTGATCTTTTTTGCTAATTCTTTCTTCAGCTAGTCTGACCATAAATTATCACAGATAATCATCACTATTGGAAAACTTCATCTGCAATTTTTCTTTAATTTCCACAGTTTTCTTCTTACTTTCCACACAAAGTTTGCATATTTTTTTTAATGGTGACATTATATTTTTGATTAAAAAGGTGAAACCTGTTTACTTATCTTAGTACTGCTTGAAACTTGTTTACATATTCAAGTATCTCTAACAAAGGATAACAACAGTCTGACAAACTGTTGCAGTATTTGCAATGAAAGCCAGGGTAAGTCATTTTTCAAGTGATTTATTCTGTGACTGACGTGAGCATTCAGGTTATGTGTTAGCTCAATCATATATATCATGTGCTAAAGCAGGCACTCAGAGAACTTTTCAATGAGAAGAGAAATTAAAAAAATAGGAGACAGAAGTGAAAATGTCCCCATTCACATGGAGGAAACAATGACTGCAACATTTTGTTTGTTAAAACTGAATACTTTTTTTTCCAAATCACTTTGTTTTTAAATCAAATACTTCATAAAGAATCAAAATACATCTGCTTGATTTGTCAACAGTAATCAAAGGTCAATGGATACATTGGTATAATTTGATATCTCTATATTATATCTAATACCTCTTTATATTTAATACTGCTGTGTCAGTTGTGGAATCCTTCAAGTTTTGGGAATCTATAATCTCCCTGGACTTGAAGTGGTAGACCAATGTAGGGTCCATCATAAAAAAGGCACAACAGTGAATATATTTTTCTGCAACAGCTGAGGAAGTTCAGCCTCCCACAGAAACTGTTGATTCAGTTCTATACAACAGTTACTGAGTCTGTTCTCAGCACATCCATAACAGTGTGGTCCGGATCTCTGTCTAATCATGATAAAAATAGGTTACACTGAATAGTCAGGTCTGCTAAAAATATCATTGGTGCTAGTTTGCCCTCCTCACAGGACCTGTACTATTCCAGAGTCGTAAAAATGGCAGGGAAGATCATCACCGACCCTTCAGATCAAGTCCACCATCTTTTTGAACTGTTACCATCAGCCAGGCTTTATAGATTAATATTCGCCAAAACAAGTTGATATAAGAACAATTTTTTTCTACAGGCCATCAAGTTCATAAATGGCTAGCTCAGCTTACTAGGTCATGGTATTCATTTTCCCAAGCCTCTGAGGATTTTGCAGTATTGTTTACGTATTGCTAATACTTGTTTCTTTCAGAGTTAATTTCAGTATTTCTTGCACTGAGTTGCACTTTGCACCGTGTATGTATATGTATATTTATTTTTTGTCTTGCTCTTAACAGTTGTATGTTGTATGTATGTTGTATTTACATAATTCATACTGGAGAGTCAATGAAACCATAGTCAAATTCTGGCCAATAAATGTGATTCTGATTCTGATAAACAAAGCTGCTTTGTATTTTGTTAATTCAAACTCCAGCCATATATAACAATGCATGACTTATGTAAACATAACAAAACATTATATACATCCATATTATTCCCTCCTGCCCATTGCAAAGTTTTCTGTCTCACATCTACATATAATATGCTTGCCTTAAATGATGCAGCATAGGGTTATCTAGATATGTATCACTTGCTGTCCACTACAAAACATTCATCCCCACCATATTATAGCAGGTATGCCTCATTCCTCCTTTCGTCCTCCTACTTGCCCTCATTTTATCCTATTTATCATTTAAACATTTCACCCAACATTTATTAAATACTCTAACTGATTATCACCTTACCCACTGTCCTTCTTTTTTCTCCTTAACACTACTCCTATCTCCCCTTTCCTATCCTTCAGTAAGTTCCTTTTTATATACATCCTGCCTTTAATAGCCTCTCCATCTTTTAACTTCTTCCACAAGTCCTCTACTGTTAGTTTATTTTAAATAAACATTAACCCATATTTCCTGCATTGCTTTGCATCCTCATCACACACACACACACGCACACACACACACACACACACACACACACACACACACACACACACGCACACACACACACACACACACACACACACACACACACACACACACACACACACACACACACACACACACACACACACACACACACACACATATCACCTCTGCATGCGCAACACTCTGGAGTTTCCCAGTGATCCTCCTCTGCTAACATCCTTGGAATCCTATAGAATCTGTGTAACATCCTCGCATGTTGTAATCCTACTGCTCCTGATACCTTTAAAGACAACACCATCTCTTGGGCTCATCACTTTTCTGTGTCTGACATTTCCTTATCCATCTCTTCCTTAATGTACAAAGACTATCACTTCACACCCACATTGAAATTTCAGTGTAACTTTCTTTTCCTTCCCTTTGCCTGTTTTATCAGTATCATATTCTTCCTGTGATACCTTCTTTTAATTCCTCACTGGCCTTCCTCTTCCCTTTCCACAGCAACTTCCCTAATTACTTCCCTGTACATTAATCAATCACCTACTCTCAGCCCAAACCTCCTCTTTGCATTTTTAGAGAACATATATTTCCCTTTGCTACCATCTTTTTGTATTTGTTCTATATATCCTAATCTTTTTCCATTCCACTTTCTCAGCACACTCCTAAATATGTGCTGCTGCTGCTTCTTGCTCAAAATGTCCCTGATTTTGGTCTCTTCAGGTTCTGTCACTCTCATTTTCCCCTTTTCATATATTTCTTTATTCCATTGTTTTCTCCCTCCATCGTTGTCCCCCATATCTTCATCTGACCTTATTTCCCACAACTTACAATACCTAGAAAATTATCCAGCATCCATCTGCCTGTTCAGCACTAAAACATATTCTCTATAACTATGTTCCCAGTTTGTCATTGTGATCCAGTGACCAGAAACTCCTGTCTGTCTACAAACCTAGCATATCTGCTGGATATTGTGTGTACTCGTACAAGGTTGCTAAGGTCTGGAACTCCTTACCTGCATCCATCAGGTCTGAAAGCTCCTTCCTAACTTTCAAAACAATTTTAAAAGACTTCTTAGATAAAATCTGGCTCAATTCTTGTTCTAAACTAGGATAAACTATATCCCTGAATGAGAAAAACATATTTTCATTCTTTATACCTCTTTACTCTCCCTTCTTCGCTTTCTTCTTTACTGCGAATTCTCTTCCCTGACTTTCTCTCCAAATATGCCATAAACCTGCTTTTCCCTCACTTCATATTGCAATTCTTGTTTGTATCATTAGACTAATTTATCATTAATTTCTTTACAAATTGTCTAAAATCTCTGTAAATATTAAATTATCATATACATTGTATCAATTCTTAACCAATGTTTTTATATTATGTCTAATTTGTTATGATTATTTAAACTGCAGATGATTTTGTTTTATTTTTGAAGATTGTCAAATTATTTTTCTTAAAATGTTTTGTATTAATCTGCAGTGTTTCTCCCTTGGCCTCCACTGAAAATGGAATTCTACCCATTCAGATTTTCCTGATAATAATCAAATATCAGTAAATGAATAAATACATAACTAAATGAATAAATGTCCCATCCCTATCAGCACATCTCTGTAATTCAGGTAGGCCTCATCCTGCAGCCACCTTTCAGATCTTTCCTCTTTCCTTCCCTGTTCTGCAGTTCCTTCTTGCTGTATTTCTCCCATCCAGACCATTGCTTTAATCTGCATGTGTCTCAGCATACCAGAAGTAGTACTATCACTCTCACTACTTGTATTTTCATGTTCAGCACATTCACTCTGCTAGCCCATTTATCTCTCATTCCCTTTACCTTATCACAACTTCTTCCACTTAGAAAGTGACAAAAAACAAAATTAACTAACAGAATGAAATGGTATTTGTACAGAGTGTGTTTGTGTGTGTGTGTGTGTGTGTGTGTGTGTGTGTGTGTGTGTGTGTGTGTGTGTGTGTTTGTAGGCTGGCAGAAATTATGCAGCATAAACAATTTAGTAAACATAAGATTAAAATATTAAATCTATAGTGCATGCAATACCAAGAACACAAGGATCATAGTCTAGTAGTCCAATATTTATGCAAATTGCCAAATAAATACTTGCCAGGCAGAAAATTACAACTAAGCCATAGTTCTTAAATTAAAAACTGAAAGGACAAATGCATGGACTGTAAAACCCAAACAATGTCTCCTAAACAGCAAAGACAAGTTTGCCCCAGTGAGTATAAAAATTCCACAAACAGATATAACATATTGACAAAAAAAAAAAACAAAACCCTCCAAATACTATAATCATAAAAAATGCAGTATAATGGAAGAACCTATAAAATGAAATCACAAATTGTTGAAACTGAAAAACAGGTCTTAAGTAAGTAACACTTCAAACTAATCCTTATAAAAACGATTCTGACTCTAACTTAAACAAACAATTCTACACTGTCAAAAGAATTTCCAGCATCAACATTTTGAACATGTTTGACATTTTCTCAAATATATAGTAGATAAAGCCAGAAGATTAATCAAGTAGACTTTCTGATGTGGACCACACATTTGTAATTTAAATTCACTTAACCTTCAAAACATATCTACTGACTCCTCTTAAAAGTATTGATTGCACAAATTGCCAAGGAATTAGTGGAAAATGAATGTTTCACTGTTTGTTTTTCATTCACTACCTAAGGTTTGTAAACAGGTTTATGGATGCAACAGCAACAAAGCAATTTAAACAAATGAAGTGAGTCACTTTACAAACTGAAACACTATGGGCAGGATTCACGAAGCCTCCGTGTAAGAGTTATAATTCATACACAGAGGCTGCAGTTAAACGGAGTGATGTCAGCATGCTTTGCATATTCATGAGAACATGCTGAATCACACATAAGGCTAACACGGTCTGTGTAAGACAGTAGGGGGCGTGTCCATAGGCCGAGCCCTGTAAGCGGACACGCCCCCAGAAGAGGAAAAGTTCCCAAAGTAAACACCCATGACAGAGTCCGGAAATGTGAATAAACATAACACAACACATGCCCCCACAGACTATGAACAGAAAACATATAAATAAACATGTTATATATTTTTTTTAAATTGTAAAAATATTTAACCGTGAGTTTGCGTGGGCGTGCCCGTAGTGCAGCTACAGTTAGCAGTTAGTGGGAAAGCATATAAGAACTAAATATGCAAAATAAGCCAGGAAGCAATAGCGTAGCAGTAGAGATGTTGGCTGAAGAGCAGGCATTCATGGTTCGAGCACCCACAACACCAATTTTTATTTTTAGCAAAATAAGCACGAAACAAGTCCTTGACAAATATGTACACATAAAACCACAGTTTATGTAAAATGTAATGAAATAGCCCATTTATATTGAAGAAATGCGAGGTAACAAAAGAATAAAACATGCCAGATGTGTCCATAGCTGAGCTACAGTTTAACAGGGTGAGTGCATCTGCCCGTAGATGAGCAGTGGTTTAACTGGTGCAAAATGAGTGCCCGTAGCTGAGCAGTGGTTTAACATGCTAAATCTATGTGCCCCTAACTGAGCTGAGCGTAATATGCATGCCGATAGCCAAATGAGGCTTAAACCAGTGTACCCCATTTGCGCGGAGCTGCGCACCGCACAAACAAGCTAACCGACGGGCAACGTTGAGCAAGCCGTATCAAAACTGCCTTTACACAGACACACCCCTCAGCATCAGCATGTCTAGACAGTCATGAAAAATAAAAAGCAGTGGCCAGGTTCGAACCCAGGATACTATACACCATAGTCAAGGTACCAAACCACTAAGCCATGACAGCAGTACCTAGAAATGCAATAATAGCTAATATATAGGAATGAATACAAACTGGAGCATGACAATGCAGGTTTACTGAAGTTGATACAATTCCAAAATGGCCAATCACAGATATGTGTGGGAAAAACGGACTATATAAGCCCCATAGGCGGGAATACACAGCATAAACGATTGTAGAACTGACCTGCAGGCAGAATGACAGGAGTAGGAGAGGGTAGTTGCTTTTGAGCACAGAGGTGGGGCATTGAGGAGTCCAGGTACATGGTCTGGCTCCTAGTCCACAATCATGAGGCCCAACTCATGCAGGGCCAGGTCCTCTGGGGAGCATACAGGGCCAAGGTGTGGGACCGGTTGGCTCATGATCTCACCAGTGCCACAA
This sequence comes from Protopterus annectens, assembly GCF_019279795.1. Classification (NCBI taxonomy): domain Eukaryota; kingdom Metazoa; phylum Chordata; order Ceratodontiformes; family Protopteridae; genus Protopterus; species Protopterus annectens. The sequence continues at coordinate 1,334,654,730 of NC_056744.1, read as the reverse complement.
GGATTCCAAGGACTGGTGAGCAGGTCCGCCACCACCATGCGGACCTGAAGAGATGCAAGCAGGACCAACTGAACCTTTGGATCCAGGAGGCTCGGCAAACACCCAACGCCCCACTACTGAGTAAGTTACATTTAATTATGTATGTAAGAAATGAAACTAGCTGATATTATGGAGATGTGTATTCCAATATTACTTCATTTATATTACAGCTGCAGGTGTCCATTCTGTGAACCGCAGAGCCTATGGCAATAGGCTGGTGCGGTTGCACCACCAGGCAGGTCAGTAATCCACTACCAGTAACTGTAAAGAAATATAAAAGTATGACAGTCAGCAAAAGAGTGCAGTGTAGTCAGTAAGGAATAAAATGTGCAAGTAACAGTGTATAAGTGTCTGCAAGTATTGCTTGATTACAAAAGTGTGTTTCAGCCTGTAAGTTAAACCGAAACATGAAACTGTCTGACATAAATTCTGAAATAAAAATGCCCTACCTGTAAGAAAATAGTACACAACCTGCAGCAGGCTGAAAAGTATAACTGCAGAAGATGATAAAATCACATGTGTGAAATATATCCCTGTTGAAATACTGAAACATGACAGAAGTGAGACTGCTGGAAGGGATTGTAATAACTACACGTAAAACATGTCAATAAAGCTAGACGTAAGTACCATCCTGAATAGTAAAATGAAAGCAAGTGAGAGAGTGTGAGAAAGTGTCATGAATCCAGCAATACAGTAGTAATAACCCCTGAATAAAGTATACTGCAGTCAAGACAGAATGAAATGCATGTGAGAATCAAAACCAAACAGCGAAATCTGTTCAAAGTGTTGCTGCATCTGGAATGTGTATCCCAAAATCTGGATATGTTGCTCTCAGTCTGCAATATGCAGATAGGATGATTGTCTGATATACCAAACATCCACACTTGTCTACAGCTATATAAAGCAAATGTAGCATGAGATTGTAGCTGAACAAAGCTAGATATGAATGTGTATGAAGAACAATAAAATGTATATTGATGTTGCAGTAACAGTCCTATCACCAAGTTGAAATAGTTATCATATAGGAAACTGTAGTTAGAACAGTAGTGTGTATATAACTGTAGCTATTAGAAATGTACAGCATATGTATTGGTATTTGAAGGTGTCAATATTATTTTCTTCACCCCACCCTATAACCACATATAACCCATTCCATGTGAAAATGGTATGTGCAATCACAATTAACACCCCTGGACGTTTGTCCTGTTGGGTCATATATATTTGCATGTCCATTGATGCATCTGCCCTGTTCATACATCCAAACCTGATGGCCTGTTGCCATCAATTAACCCTGAATGTTGTTGGACTGTGTATTTCTGTTCAAATTATGCATGTGTTATGCACGCTGTTCAATGGTGTGAATATCTGGGTGTTTGGTTAATGGGAATACTAATGCATGCTGTTACAACTAATTGTGAATGGTATTATATGTCACTAACCCAAACTGTCATGACATAATGCAAAACATAGGACTACAGGGAAGGTGTGTTCCAGCGGACCCACCTCTCCCAACTCAGCTGGCGAGTGCACCTGGCACTAGCGCCGAGTCTGGACCCTCCTCCGGTGGCCCTGTGCCACCTGCGGGTGGAAGCGCTGCAGGGAATGGGGCTTGCCCCCCCTCTGCAAGTGTGGCCAGAGGAGAACCACTACTCACCCTCCGTAGCATCCGGACTGTGGTGCGTAGGGAGATTCGGGACTCTGTTCTCGAGCCCCTACACCAGCTTGAGGCATGGGTGGCGCAGCTAATGGGTATGCCTGTTGCCTGGCCTACACAGCCCCCAGCACAGCCCCATCCTGGGCAGTGAAGGAACAGTGGCAACTGCCTATGGGTGGGAATATCAGTTCCACTGTTGCCATCTGTGGGCTCATGGGCTTCGGATAGCCAAACCTCCGTCCCCATCAATTGTGTAACCCCCCCCCACACGTGTCATACACTGCCCCTGTATGCGTCTTGTTTGTCTTGTCTGTTTATCTACCCAACCTACCTCCCCGGCTGTACCAACTTCCTTCACCTGACATACCACTCTCACCTGAAAAAAAAAAGGGCACTCTGTTCCCACAAAAAAATGATGCCCCATACATAGCTGCCCATTCCGCACACATGTCTGCTGGACATGTAATCTATCAATTACAATTGGCTGTACAACAAGTATTATTGTTGTCCTGACACCTCTCTCAGGGATGGAAGGTTTAAAATGTCACACCAAATTACATACATATGCACAGCTGTTGCTGATGCAGTAATGGGCAGCTATGGGCCTTACCTACATCCCTCCTGCAAATCCCAAGCTTGTTTCCCTACTGTCTTACCCTCTTTGTGACCCCTTTTTCACCACTTTCCTGTCTCCCCATTTTCTTTTCTTTCAAAGAAAATAGCGCGGGTATGTGCCAGAGTAAGCACCGTTAAGCGGTTGTAAGCGGGTGTACACTTGTGTGCGCGGAGCTAACCGCCAGTGCGCATGCGTGAGCTCCGCGCAAACCAGCGCTAACCCGGTTACAACTGCTTAAAAGTGCCTTAGTCAGTTTGATTGACAGGTCGTGTACTCAGTTCAAAAGCAAAATAAAATCCCACTGTCAGTCCCGAACCCAGGAAACACTAGTCTGTATGACCTACCACTAAGCCATGACTCTTATACAAGAACGTTGTGCTAAAAAAATATAACACGTAATAGTAGGGATGAATGTAAAGGGAATATAGGATGTGTAGTACACAAAGCATGTCATTTAGAATTACTGTCAAAACTACTGGATTTCCATAATAGTAGTGTGTGAACAGAAACAGCCCTGCAATTTGGTAGCTTGTAGATAATGTCAGTTAAAGTACATATATAAATGTATGTATATGTACATATATATATATATATATATATATATATATATATATTTAAATATATAAATATATATAGTTGTAGGAGTCATTGTGCATTCACACTTGCTACAGGGAACATGAGAGAGGAATGGAGAAATGTGAATATACAACACAGCCTGAATCATGAGAGAGCTACTAACCTTTACACTCAAAGAACACTGTCCACAGCATACCAGCATGGTCCCTGCCCTTACAATCTGAAAGGGCAACGCCTATCCCACATACCCCTTTATAGCACTGACCTGAAATCACAGTGAGAACTGCAATCAGTACACAACTGGCTGTATGCAATTAGCAAATGCTGGCTTACAATTGGTGCAGAGGCCATCACATGGACCTATGCAGATACCTACAAAAGCATCCAGTACTAACACTCCACGCATGCAATACATTCACTGCACTGTCTGGAAGCAGACAGAGGGAGAGTGAAAAGTGAGAGAGAGAGAGAGAACAAAAAAAAAAAAAAATTATACACTGTGACTCTGTCACCTGAAGCTGTCAGCAGTGACAGTAGCAGCAGCAAGCAGAAGCAGTGGTAACGCAACCAGCTGTGACAAACACAGGTAATGCAAAGTAGCAGGTTAATAGTGTGCATACTTTGTACCCTCCAAATGTGTCATAGGTCTGTATCTATAGGTATGTCCATGTGATATGTTGTGTGTACGTAGTTCCACCAAAAGGGAATGACCATACATTACATGTCAATCAGTCTTAGGCCATGATCCTGGCAGCAGTTGTCTGTGCGTTGCCCCAGCAATGGCTGTAGTGACTGCTTTAAAAGGTCAGCCATGTTCAAAAGGAAGGATCAGCCCATCACAAAGGCACACTGGCTGGGAACAAGTGCCTGCAGGTACCCGATATCACTGCATATGCATCCCATACTGCATAATTCCATAGCTTAGCAGACCAGGCCGGTTATGCATATGATGTGGTAGTTCCCAGGGTCAGTCGAGGTGCCTCCTTAGTGGTGTGGGACCACTGTCGCTGTATGCCACTGTCCAGGTACATGTCCTGTAGTACGGCCAAGATAAATTATCAGTGTTATATGCGGTTGTATGTCCTCTCGGAGTGCAGGTAGCACACATCCAGGGATACCATGAGGTCACAGTGATGCTGTGTGTTCTCTGCTGAGGGCAGCCCTCACCTGGACATGTGAGATGATAGGAAGGTTCCATCCAGCTGTGATAAATATTTCAACTGGCGGGGGAGAAGGAGGGGTGATACGTGCACTGAACATGTCTGCAAGATTGTTGCCAATATCCGTGTGTTTGGTGAATGTTAAGTAGGTGTGTATTAACACAGAGCATATCTGAGGCATGTGGTCCATATGTGTAACATAACTGAAGAAGGCCTTGTGGTCATCCATAGTGTTTGTGGCCATTTCACTCCCAGAGGAGGCCGTGGCCATTGTTTTGACGGACCGTAGCGTAGTACTAGTGCTGACCACAGATGCCTTCCCTTAATGTGAATGTGCTCTGTCCTGCAGTAGCCTCCTGCTATTGTTATACAATCTGCGTCTGTCTGGGGTCCACCGGACAGGATGCCTAACCTTTGTGCATAGGGTCTGGGTTAGAAATGTGTGTGCAAGTTCCATGCAATCTGTGGCATGTCCATGGTAAGCATTTGCAAAGGGGACAGCAGTGTGGCTTGTGGCTTCCACTGGCCCAGTGTGCTGCATGGATACCATCTCAGTCCAGCAAGTGAATAACTGTCTAATCACATACATATCAAAGTAGTCTACTGTGCTGGTGGTGGTGGTGGGATATGTATATCCAGGCCGAGTAACTTCTGTCCACATCACAGTAGTGGACGGCATCCCACATACAGTACCTTGGGATGAACCCCCAGAGTGAGGTTGTGCATTGCACCTGTCAGTGTGTGCTGACCGATGGGGCATGCTACTATGTTGTGTGGAATGTGGCAGGTATTGTTGCACAGGTGTTGGCTGAGCACTGATATCTGGCCATGTACCTGTATATCCACCACGACACACACACATGCAACATATGGGAGTAGTAGTATATTACTACACATGAGTATCATGTATAGTATGTGTGCCATATATTGCTGACATGGTCTGCTTATATCCTGTTTGTGTTCTCTTCCAGGGAGATGGCGCGTCAGTGTAACCCCACCTACTCTGTGGTGGAAGACGAGGAGATCCACCAGAGCCTGGTGCGGGAGTATGACATCCTGTTTTTCTGCACCAGTCAGAATCAGCAGGAGAGGGCTGCACTGTGGCAAGACCTTGTCCGTAGGGTAAATGATATTGGCACACATAACAGGACATATGAGCAGGTACGACATCACTGCAGTGATTTAATCTGAAGTGTCCGTCAGCGTGCATCAGATATCCACAGGCAACAGGTTGCCACAGGAGGTGGGGCGGCCACACATCCCCCCCTCACCAGACTGGAGGGGCTACTCCTAAGTGTTGTGACTCCAGCCTCGGAACACCAACAGCAGTACACCTGCATTATTATGGAGGCTGGTTTCACACAGCAGCATGACATGGGGCATGCAGGTAATATGCCATATGTACACTTGACTGTTCTGTACACTGTATCATATGCAATATCAATGGCACAGTTGTGCCCACTGACATTAATCTCATCATTTCTGCAGGTCCCTCCGGGGTTACAGCAAGGCAGGCCATCCATGCTGGTGAGTGTGTTTAACATAACCTATAATAGTCCTGATAATGCTAGTAACAGTTGTGTAACTCAATAGTGCTCTGTGTGTATACTGTGGGGTGTGCATGTGTGCATGTGTGCAGGTGTGCCTGTGCCCATGTGTGCATGTGTGCATGTGCGCATGTGTGCAGGTGTGCCTGTGTCCACGTGTGCATGTGTGCATGTGTGCCTGTGTCCACGTGTGCATGTGTGCATGTGTGCATGTGTCCACGTGTGCATGTGTGCATGTGTACACGTGACCACGTGTGCATGTGTGCATGTGACCAAGTGGGCATGTGTGCATGTGTCCATGCGTGCATGTGTCCACGTGTGCATGTGTGCATGTGTGCATGTGTCCACGTGTGCATGTGTCCACGTGTGCATGTCTGCATGTGTGCATGTGTGCCTGTGTGCATGTGTGCATGTCTGCATGTGTGCCTGTGTGCATGTGTCCACGTGTGCAAGTCTGCATGTGTGCCTGTGTCCATGTGTGCATGTGTGCCTCTGTCCATGTGTGCATGTGTCCATGTGTGCATGTGTGTAGAAGTGCATCACTGGTAACAATGTCTGGAGACTGTAAACTGTGTTTCCTGTCTTCCTCCCACAGGTTCTGGGGCTGCTCTGGTGACCTGCAGCAGGGAACCTGAATCCTGTGCCACGGGTACTGGTAATGATGATATTTGTGTAATGGTACAGGAAGGTGAGTCAGGGTCTGCCATTGGTCAGCCAATTGACAGTACACATCTGTCAACCCCATCGTTGTGCACAGTCATCCTGCCAGTACATCCTTTGTCACCATTGTCCCTAGGTGATGGACAGGATACAGTGGGCATAGACTAGGGTAATGTGGTACCTGTGGCACATGTGTCCCCACACAGCAGCCATGGGCAGGGTCCTCCGATGGTACCACACAGACAGTTGCCCATGGGTTCTCGTGGGAGCATCCGTGGGTGTACTGCCTCTGGCCGATGTGCCCAAAGAGGTTTGCCAACCTCAGCTATGTTTCGGACTGTCATGCAGGCACAGTCATGTATGGAAAGGTACACCAGACAGGGTCTGAGGGAGCTGAGAGCATGTCGCACAGCCATGAAAGACAGTATGCGTGACATTGCGAATGCTATCCGTAACTTCACCGATGTCATAGACAGACATTGTGGGGACATATTACAGCAGTTCCACAACCAGATGTCCATGAGCCAGGGCAATGGTGGGTGTTTGCGGTGTCGACGTGGCCGTATGCCGGCAGCAGCAGCAGCTGGCAGTCGGCATGGATGACAACAGGCTCGCGCATGCCCCCATAGTGCCAGCAGCAGCCCCAGCAATGCTGGGTCTGTGCTGTCATCGGAACGCCCCAGGAGACCACGTGCACGTGGCTCCGGACAGTACCAACAGGGACTTGTGTTCAGTCAACACACTCCTGCTTCTGATGACAGTACCCAGTCTGGCTTAGTACTGGATATGGTCCATAGCACCCCTGCCAGGCACAGGTACCGTGTCCGTGCACACAGACACTGATCTGTATGACCTGCCAGGTGCAGTCTGTGGCTGTCCACAAACCCCTGTATATGGCAGCCATGAGGTGGAACTGTGTGCGTGCATACACATATGCAAAATGTTAACACCTAGGGTGACCACATACATGCACACACTACACCAACACTGCCCCACCCTGTACTGCTGCCCCTCACCAACACACATACACACACATGTCAATTGGTGGTATCAGTGGCTGACTCAGGCATATGTATTCCACACCCTGTGCATATGATGACACTGTGCCATCTCCTGCAATCTCCAACATAATTGCGGGAACAGGTAAACACGTTGCTGATGCACAGGGTGACTACATAGAAGTGTATTAGTAGTATCATGTTGGTAACAGTACAGTGTGCTGCTATGACTGTGTGTTTATCCCAGCATGCCTGCTGCAGTAACTGTATGAATGTCCTGAATTGTTATCTGCACCCATAGTAAATGCCAAAGTATAACAGCTGCACATAATTGCATGCCGGTGGTAAGGTTGTCAACAGATAGCCACATACATGGGTAGCACAGGGGGAAAGCTAACGCAAGTAGTGATATGCAATGGTGGACATGTACAGTAATGGTGTCAAGTTGCCCACAACGACTATGCCATGTGGATGTTCGCGCATGTAGATATGTGTGCAGTACCAATGTAATCCAAATCACAAATAACTATGACATAATATCAGTTCTACCATGGGCATCTGCGCTGTGTATTCCTGGGTACATGTTGATAGTGCCTACATATTTGCATTGTTACTTACTGTTATTGTTACCCCTTCTTTGTTGTACAATGCACTACTTCCAGCCCTGTTTACTGTAGCTTTGTTTGCATGCATGTTCGCTTGGGGGTCCCTGGAACAATGCTTACACCTGCAATGCAGAGTTACAGTGCTTCTGTAGACTTCTAGTGACATCTGCATAGCGTACGATACGTATGTCAACTTTCCACATGACAGAACGTCACTGTCTGTCCTGTACACATGGACGTTGCCTGTGACACATTGCACATGTCTTACCTGGCATTTACCCACGTGTGCAGTCATATATGTCAGTGCTATGAAACAGTAGCGGTACACCCACACATACACACCTTCAGTATGTTGTTCCCCATTGGCCCTATGTGTTGGTACTCACCATGACAATCACACTACTAGGGTAGCATGTGCAAAGGTAACCTGTGAATCGCCTCTATGGTCCAGTTGTGGTTTATGTGAGTCATGTGTCAATGTCACAGCTGCCACATGTATGCAGTCAGCCATCACCCTTGGCCAGGAACGTACAACACATGTGTGGGATGCCACCACACAGCCAATCTGGGGACTGGGCTCTCTGAACCAAGTAATGCCATAGCCTGTCAGGTGGCATGTCATATATACTACATCCTGGACAAACGTCAACCCCAGTCCCTGCTGCTACTATTGATAATACCCCTGAAGATGTTCCTGATAGTTTTGACCAATTCTTTACTGAGACATTTCAGGCCCTAGCTAGCCATCTACCTCCTAGCTCCCTGGTCCTGAAAGTAGCACCCCTAGAAACCTACTTGCATTCAGCTGACAACCAGTCGCCACTTCACTTCTCCGTACCTTGATTGAAACAGTGAAACCCACTACACTTTCTGCTGATCAACTCCCTGCCGAGTACCTATCAAAATCAGATGATGCTATTGCTTACCCCATCTCAAAGGTAATCAAACGAACCATGGTAGAATCTAAATTTCCCACCATCTGGAAAATGTCATATGTAATCCCACTTCACAAAGGAGGCAGCTCTACTGAATTCTCCAATTATAGGCCAATAGCTATACTCTCTCCACTTGCAAAGATTATGGAAACTTTAATCATAGACAATTCATGCACCACCTAATCCAAAATCGCCTTATGGCAGACACTCAGCATGGCTTCCGTCCTCATCACAGCACTACTTCAGGCCTCCTAGCCTTTACTAACACCATAAACCATACTTGCAACACTAATTATATATCCTCAGCCCTCTTTTTGGATCTCTCCAAGGAATACGATATGGTTGATCACCAACTTGTAATCCACACCCTGCAAACATTCTGTCTAGATACTGGAGCCTTCCAATGGTTTCAATCCTACCTGCATGGTCGACAGCAGGCTGGCCTCTGGCAGAACAAACTCTCTAACCTTCTACCTAACACCCTCAGAGTACCACAAGGCTCTATACTAGGGCCCTTGCTGTTCTCCATCTTCATTAACGACCTTTATACTGTCATCCCAAAAGTCAGCTGTATCCAATATGCTGAAGACTCTACTCTGATCTGCTCAGCCACATCTCCAGTAGAGTTATGGTCAGCTACCCAGACCACCTTTAATACAATAGAAAACTGGCTTTCTGAACATCGTCTGAACCTAAATCCCAAATAAACTAAACTGCTGTTACTTCACCAACACATAGGTCTACCGCTTTCACCGTTACCATAACATCAACTGATGGCACAATAATCTCCCCTGACCAATCTACTAAACTATTAGGTGTCATCATAGACAATAATCTCAAATGTGACCTACACGTTAACCAAATTATCAAAGCCATCAATAGAAAACTAGGGTCACTTTACAGAATTAAAGCCTTCCTAGCCCCTCCAGCTAAAGATGCCATAGCTCGCTCACACCTTGTTTCAACCCTTCTGTATGCATCCCCTCTACTCTCGAATATGAACAAGACTGTCCTTAACAAACACTCAATTTGCTACAACCACATTGCCAGGTTTGCCACTGGGCTGCCTTTTAGGACACATCATTGCCTCAATCTAAATCAGCTTGTTTGGCTTGCAATACCCAGCCTAATACAGTATAACCAACTGATAATGGCCTATAAAATCCTCTATAATCCAGACAATACTCCTGCACTTCAAATATTATCACCCCCTATAACAATCCTAGACCGCTTTGATCCTAACAAACTACTAATTCAGACTAGCAAATTTAATAACACAGCCGGTGATTCTCTCTTTGCAAACTCTGTAAGTAGATCCTGGAACTCACTTCCAGCTGATATTACCCTACTGTCCACCTTAGGTCAATTTAACACTAGACTCAAACAACATTTGTCACTTAACTGGCTATGTCAATGTATCAAGCCTGGCTAACTCGAATGTGTAAAATCTGTGAACCACTTTACTGTGTAATTTAATTTAATCCTGACTTGTGCTCAGGACTAACATTAACCTGTGGAACATGTTTAACTTGCTTACTTATGTAATCTCTGTAAATAATCTGTTTGTAATATGTAATGCTGGTATTATGTACTGCTGTATCTGCTACCCTCGTAGCTTGTCTCCCCGGGCCTCCCCTGGAAATGGACATGCATCCAGTCGGACTATCCCAGTCAACAAATGTAGGATAAATAAATAAATAAATAAATAAAATATATTACAGTGACTACAATACAAGTCAGACATTGACACGCACTGACAGCATGCTGAACACATGGGGCATACATGGAGACTCAGAATAGCAGCCTGCCTGAGCATCACACACCTCCGCAGCTGGCACACAGGCATATGTTCAGTCAGGACAGAGCACATGCCCCACATGGCACACACATCCCCTGTGCCACATACTCACAGCCTGTAGGGCTACACAACACACCTGCAACAGACGTGTCAGGTACCTGTCTTGTGTGCTGCACTGGCGTCCCGCTCAACAGGCTGTATCTGGTGAAGGTCACAGTGATATGCCTCAGGGGCACTATGGTCCACCACAGAACACATGCATACAGGTCAGTCAGAGGCATGGACACATATGACTCACTCATTGACCATGCCAGTATGGCTGCCTGAGACATACCTCCCTGGACTACATGATAGGGAACATAGAATGGATCTCTCAGCATGTGGCACAGGCCAGTATGAGCCTGATGTTGGTTGCCAACATACCCTCACCAGGTATGCTACCACTATATGTGGGAAGGGTGTTGTATGTCTACATTATGCTCAGTCTCCACTGTCATTCATAGGGTATCCGCTGGCTGTCAGCGTGTGCTTACATGCTAGGGAAGCCACAATGTTGTGCAAGGGTCATCTTGCACGTGACACCCATGGCCTGATGTATAATGGCAAAGCTCCTTGGTACACACATACTACCTTATGCTGCAGGACATGGTTTACATAGCCACCTCCGTGGGTATCACACAAGTTAGGACACTAACAGTGCTGCTACACAGCAACAGCAGTGTACACCGGAAGATGCATGCACCAAACACTGTCCTCAGCACGGTGAACTACAATGTCTGTGCAGTACCAGATTCATGATTCATGGCTCACAAGTGTTACCCATCACTGACAGGTTATGCCCCATACCATGCCTGTCGTCCCCTACACATGTAACTCACATGGATAGGGGGGTGGTATCCCAAGGTACCACAGATACACACACCTCCAGGTTGTTGGCACAGCACAAAGCATCAGGGCCTAATCATGTGCAGCTAACAGTGTGTTGGACTGCCATCTGGTTCATAGCCTGGCACACACAACCCTCCCATACACAGGAAGACCACCTATCCTCCATAACAACACTGGCAATATGACAGTCTCAAAAACTGTGTTTATATGGCTGGACTGCATCCAGCCAAACATTGTGCGTGAGCATTACTGTAGCTACAACGCACTAGTTGAAGGGTTCACAGCATGTGGTCACTGAATTGCAGTGGAATGACATGTTACCACTACCACAACAGGTGTGAACATGCAGCACCTGTACATCGACTACATGTACACTATATGGCCCAGACCAGATGTGTATCCCCTGCTGTAGGTATTTCACCATATACATCCACACTGTATAGAGACATACCACGTGCGGACCCTGCACAGTAAGACACAGTCATATTGGTATACATTGCAAATACCATTTATCCACTCGAGGCATGTGTCAGACATGGTAACTACTGCAGGTCACAGGTATTTATGTGTATGTGTCACACACACATACATCATGTGCAATGCCATTGCTGGTTTAGGCACTGGCATGCATGGTTATGTACAAAGACCCACACAAGGTCATACTGTGTGACACAACCACACGTGGCAGTTGTGGGTTACCAAAACATACCTATCTGTACTCCGACAATGGTAATAGACACAGTAGCAGAGCGCACTATTGGCATTACTAGCCAACTAGCCCTGTTTGGCTGTGCTGATAGTGTGGTGACATCCCCTGTGTTTACTGGGGGAGTATGCAGCATCTGGTGTATTGTAGTATTTGCCAAAAGGATCTGTTCTCTCACACTTGCATTTACACACACACCCTACTACCCCCACACACACGCACACGCGCCATTTGCAGGATTCATTCCTTTACCTAACTAAGTCATGACACGTGAAAGAGATGCATTAGCAAAGCGCACTATTCGGTTTACTAGATAGTTCTTCTTCTCTGGCTGTACTTATAGGGTGCTGACAACATCAGTATTTTGAAAGGGTAATGTGCATCAGGTAGTGTGATCTCCTGATTGCCAAAACTAACATGTTTTTCATACGGAAATGCACACACACAAACTCCCCACATCCAAACACACACACATGCCATTTACAGGTTTCAAACCCCTACCTAACTAAATTACGATACTCAGGAGCAACACATTAGGAGAGTGCGCTATTCACATTACTGGGAGGCTTCCTTTCTCCTGCTTTACTTATAGGGTGCTGACATCATCTGTGTTTAGAAAGGGGAGTGTGCATCCTGTAGTGTGTTCTCCCAGTTGCCAAAAGGGACATTTCCCTCACACAAAATTGCACACACACTAACCCCCCTCATCCAAACACACACACTTGCAGGATTCAAACCACTACCTAACTATGTTATGACACTCGAGACGGACGTATTAGCAGAGCGCACTATGCACTATTCGCATTACTGGGAGGCTTTTCTTCTCCTGCTGTACTTATAGGGTGCTGACATCATCTGTGTTTAGAAAGGGGAGTGTGCATCCTGTAATGTGTTCTCCCAGTTGCCAAAAGGGACATTTCTCTCACACATAATTGCACACACACTAACCCCCCTCATCCAAACATACACTCTTGTCATTGCAGGATTTAAACCACTACCTAACTATGTTATGACACTCGAGATGGACGCATTAGTGGAGCATGCTATTCACCTTATTGGGAAGGTTCCCTTCTCCTGCTTTACTTATAGGGTGCTGACATCATCTGTGTTTAGAAAGGGGAGTGTGCATCCTGTAGTGTGTTCTCCCAGTTGCCAAAAGGGACATTTCCCTCACACATAATTGCACCAACACTAACCCTCCTCATCCAAACACACACACTTGCAGGATTCAAACCACTACCTAACTATGTTATGACACTCGAGACAAACGCATTAGCAGAGCGCGCTACTCGCATTACTGGGAGGCTTTTCTTCTCCTGCTGTACTTATAGGGTGCTGACATCATCTGTGTTTAGATAGGGGAGTGTGCATCCTGTAGTGTGTTCTCCCAGTTGCCAAAAGGGACATTTTCCTCACACATAATTGCACACACACTAACCCCCCTCATTCAAACACACACACTTGCAGGATTCAAACTACTACCTAACTATGTTATGACACTCGAGACGGATGCATTAGCAGAGCGCGCTATTTACATTACTGGGAGGCTTCCCTCCTCCTGCTTTACTTATAAGGTGCTGACATCATCTGTGTTTAGAAAGGAGAGTGTGCATCCTGTAGTGTGTTCTCCCAGTTGCCAAAAGGGACATTTCCCTCACATATAATTGCAAAACCACTAACCCCCCTCATCCAAACACACACACATGTTATTTGCAAGATTCAATCGACTACCTAACTATGTTATGACACTCGAGACAGATGCATTAGTGGAGCACGCTATTCACATTACTGGGAGGCTTCCCTTCTCCTGCTGTACTTATAGGGTGCTGACATCATCTGTGTTTAGAAAGGGGAATGTGCATCCTGTAGCGTATTCTCCTAGTTGGCAAAAGGGATACTTCTTTCAAGACCCAAAAAAAGAGAATAGCCAGCACCAAGGAAGATCAATATAGTTTTATTGAACACAGTAACTAGACCGGTTTCAGCCGCAAGGCTTTCTTCAGTAGTTCAGTCACTGAACTACTGAAGAAAGCCTTGCGGCTGAAACCGGTCTAGTTACTGTGTTCAATAAAACTATATTGATCTTCCTTGGTGCTGGCTATTCTCTTTTTTTGGGTCTACTAAGCACACTTGCCGTGCACCTGCCTAACTTGCTAGCTCACTTTTATACATTATACTTCTTTCAAACAGTCTTGAACACACACTAAACCTCTCCACACACGCTGAGCATATACAGGATTCAAATCCCTACCTAACTATGGTATGACACTCCAGACGGATGCATTAGCGGAGCGTGCTATTTGCATTACTGGGTGGTTTTCTTTCACCTGCGGTACTTATAGGGTGCTGATATCCTCAGTGTTTAGAAGGAATGTGCATCCTGTAGTGTGTTTTCCCAGTTGCCAAAAGGGACATTTCCCTCTCACACCCACAAACCCCACTCACACAGAGCATTTGCAGGATTCGAACCCCTATCTTACTATATTATGACACTTGAGAGAAACGCATTAGCAGAGTGCACTGTCCAAATTACTGGGCATTTGTTCTGCACCTGTAGTATTTATAGGGTTCTGACATCTATGTTTCTACAGAGGTATGTAGATGTAGTACTACCTGTCAGGTGGGGGATAGCATATATATGCATTTGCAGCCACCTACGTCAGGGTCAAATATGCACATCGCACTGGCAGGTTATGTTCTATACCATGCTTTGGGACCACAGGACCTGTAACACACAACACAACCAGTACAGAACACCACACCCACATCCAGGACACACACTTAGCTTCCCTGGGAACAGTGCCAGGATATGCAGGTATTCACATACACCATTCCAGTTGTTAACATCAGGTACAGGCATATTGTGTGTAAGAAATACTCAGGCCTCTACCACTTTACCCTACAGCCACTACAATTTGTGGGTACATGTGCTATGGCAGAACCACACACCACAGCCACATGGGTGAATACATATTGCACCTGTCCATCTGCAACGTGGGTACTCACTGTTCCACACCAGAGGTAGACCACCATTGTTGATATCTGACCATACCCACCTTTCCCTGGACATCCATATCTCATCTCCACCCCCAGGCAAGGTTGTCACTGCACACAAACTGTGTTTAGCACAAGCAGACTCTACACTTGTGTAGACTGGGGTGGATGACTTCAGAGGACCCATGCTGGAGGACTATACTGGCCACTCAGCATAATCCTTGACAATTGCATTCTATGAGCATGTGTACAGTTTGCATTGGTAATGCTATCCCACATATACCCATGACTGCTCCACAACAAGACACCTGTCAGCTGTACACCAGCCATATATGCGCCGTACAACAGACAGAGTGACCTAATACATTGCAGAGCTGTAGCCCACAGAGGGAAGACATCTGTGGACAGTTCTGGCACAGCACGTCATTCACACATACTCATTACAACACAGTGTTGACAGTGGAATCGTCCAGAGAATGCAGATAGAGCTCCCCTCAGTCTTTTATTGACGGACACCTACTGTCAGAGGTCCTCAGCAACCCTCTCACAGCACACACCGACAACATGGCTGTGGCTTAGCACATCCAATCCCTGAGACCTCCACGGTGCCCCTGCTTGACAGGGGCACAGCTCGCTAGCCTCACATGTTGCCTTATGTGACCTACTTTACAGTGGCACAGTAGCCTACTATCCTGGGGATGCAGATGCCAATCACACTCTGACTGAGCTGTCATTCCCTGGGGCAAGAAGCCTAGTATTGACCTCTACACCCATATGTTCAATTGTCGGATGCACAGGATTTGTTGTGCTGTCCTACTGTTTGCAGGTCTTTATTGCCATAGCATTTCCTGTTGCTATGACCAACTTGTGTATCTGTGGAAGATGTTTGCATATGACAGCGATTCACTATATCACTTATGTCTCTGTGGTCATTTACTGTGTGCACTGGGCTGATTGCTGTGTTGTGGTTGGTTCCTGGATTGACACGTACAAATACCAGATATGTGTGGCCAACTGCTAAACGGAGATATGGCCTGTGTGAGCATGCCCAGTTCAGCCTTTCCATGGCATGTTGTCTGATATATGCGTCATTTATCAAAGTGTGCGAGCATGCCCAGTGTGAGCTTTCCATATGTTGCACTCTGAAGTCCACCACATATTTGGATGTGTGTGAACTTCGACAATATCTCACGTTTATGATTGTGTGTTGGGTGTCATGTTGTGTACTAACTGGCCAACTGCTTTGTGTCTGCCACAACAGGGATTATACTGTGCCTGCAGGGATTGCATGGGATACTTTGCAGACAGTTCTCAACATACTTTCATAATGACCTAACACTGTAGTACCGTATAGTGTACTGGTTCGGTACTTTCACTGTGGTGGACAGTATCCTGGGCTTTAGTCCTATGACTGCTTGACATCTTCATAGCGAGCACAACAGACTGTGTAGGGGCCAGTTGTGCACATATGACCATGTTGCAATATGTTCAGATATGGACTACCTATACCAGGCTTGGCTAACATTGCTAGTGTATTCCACAACATGGGTGGACATTGGCAAACACCAGCGATGTTCCCTAGGCCATTTCTGATGCTAGTCAGAGGGTGTGTTTGTCCTTCGACACACAATGTAACTGCAGTTTGCCATAACATATGTCATGGTTGGTATACTGTGCCTCCGTCTACCTCTGACATAATAGTGATACCCAGGGTAGCCTACCATCTCCCATACACTCATCAGGATGCCTCTTGAGGGGTGTCGATATGTGGCTCTCTGGCTGACCTGTACCAGGTGTTTACTGAAGTGTGGGGGTGCCTTTTGTGTTATGGATCATTCTGTACAGCTTGTCCTATGTATGCCAGTGCTGGGGTTCAGGTCTCTCATGTGCATAGCTCACTGCCATTCAGATTGTACAAGGTGCAACATGTTCATTCATTTCAGATTGGACATGGCTTCATACATCAGGCACAGCTTTCCTGTATCTGGGAAGGATGGCGGTGTGTGGGGCTGCAGTTTGTTTACTCAGGCAACACATGGCATCTGTTCATGCTCTTTGCTACCCCTGGCGGGGTACTGTTGTGGACTTTACAGTTGATGGAGGTGTCTGCTGTGGTATATCCCACAGGGGCTATTGTGTCAGTTGTGACGCTGATGGAGGATGGCTGCAGAGCCACAGTGAGTTCCCCTTATCTACATCTGCCAATCTTCATGTTTGGGTGGGTATATGGTACAGGTTTCTGCGAACACTACAGCCACATGTTTGTCCAGTGCAGGATATTAATCACCTTTTGTATCCAGGTCTCACATTATATGTTAGGTACCTCATGGGTTAACACCTGTGTGGTAATTTGTGGGCACTTACTGTATATCCACGGTGGTTGTCTATACACAGTTCTGCAATTAGCTTGCTGACATGGCTATGGCTACAGTTGTCTGTTTGTAGGTGGCCCTTTTGTGGGTTGCTTGTGTCAGCTGGGGGTCGGATATGGTGGGCTGTTTGTACTCCTCTGCATACATGCTCAGTCGCAGTCCTTCCATGTTGGCCTATACCTATGGGACATATATACAGAACGGGGGTGGGGGGCAAGACCAGGCCTTGTGGGATGCCACTCATATCCGCTTTGTAGTCTGACATGGATGCGGCATGTCTGACCATGTCAGTTCTGTCCTTGGTCTGGTTTGCAACCCCACTACTGACATAGGGGTGTATATTTAAGCTGCTGAACATATCCATACTGAACTTGTACAGTATTGTCTAGAAGCATGTGCACTGTCCAGCTACACTGTGTGGACCACATTGCCCTCATTACTGACCTTAATGACTGCTTCAAATGGGTCAGACATGTTTAGGGGCCAGTTCTGCAGTTACAACAGCCACAGTGTGTAGGGTCCACAATAGCCTTCTGTCTGCGGTACATACTGATCCTTTCCATAGCTGTGCAGAACAAGCTTGTCAGGATCCTGGGGTGGTAGTTTGGAGTATCCATTCAGGCAACACCTTTGTTGTGATGGACCACTGTTGTTGTACACTGCTCTTTGGGTACACATCCTGTGGTAAGGCTGACATTGGGCAGTAGTGTGATTTGGCATTCCATTATTCTTGGAGTCCATGTTGGCTTCAGCACAGGACACTATCACATACCTTTGCTGCTGTGTGTTCTGCTTTGCAGATGATGGCTGTTACCTCAGCATCTGCAATGTCAGGGGACCATCAGTCTGCTGGGATAGGTATTTTGCACTCGGAGGGGGGTGTTTGCACTACACCTGACAGGTTGTATGTTAGCAATATGTGTGTGTGTTTGGTATGTTGTTTGTAATATCTGTGTGATTTGGAGCATATTTGTGGATGCCCAACATGGTTCCTACCATCAGTTGGGTAAGCCTTGTGATTATCCTTAGTGTCCTGTACGTTTTGTATCTTCATAGGTTCATGGGTTCATACTAGGCTAGACACCCTAGGTCATTAGTAAGCCTAGCCAGAGTGTGTGTGTCTTTCGCCACCCCTTGCTATGTTCAATTATGGCCATTTATGAGGTTCTTCACTGTGCCTCTGTCTGGTCGTGACACAGTGGGGACCCCCAGTATACATGTACGGCCATCCATCCACTTGGCAATATTCCTGTTGAGGGGTGTCAGTGAGGGGCTCTGCCTACCATGGACTGGGATCCTGTTTCTGGGTGTGGGGAGCCTATGGGTTATGTATCTGTCCCTCCAGCACATCTTATTTCATTATGTGTTGAGGCTGACATCTGTGACTCTCACAGATCCAATGGCTTTGATTTCCTGTGGTGTAGCATGTCCATTACTCCTGTGTTGGACATGGCCTTGTACAACAGACATACAATGCCTCTGTGTAGGCAGTGTGTGACTGCAGTCAGCTGGGGTGTCTACAGCCAGGCAGCATATGGCATATATTTCACACCCTTTATCCTGTTGGTGGGGTAACTATGAGGTCTTCCGAACCGCTGCAGGTGTCACGTACGGTACATCCCATATGAGTCATTGTACTAGATTATGGGTCTGATAAGGGAACAGTACAGTGGCACAGTGACCTCTGTTGATGTTGATGTGAATCCTTTCATGATATGGTGTCCAGTATCAACAGTCTTCATAGCCACATTGGCATTGTGGGTGTCACATGACAGATTAATGTCGACCTGTGTCCCTAGGTCTCTGATTAGTCCTTGCATACATAATGGTTTGACACCTATGTGGTAATTTGTGTGTACCTTATCTGGTATTTGGTGGGACATTCATACTGTCCAGTGTCTTCGGATGTCTGGGTGGAGTTCTTGTGTGTGAGAGTGTGGTCTGTCACATGCTACAGACTGTACAGCAGTTTTGACTACAGTTATGTGCACATGGGTGGTGTCCCCTGCTTTGTGCATTGTCAGTTACCTGGCAATATGGGTGTCTGTGCTGCATATGGATACTCCCCCTCCTTTGATGTTTTGGTGCAGGTGTTGGGGCCATAACACATGATATGTGGTATAACCTAGTAGTGCTGGTGTGCTATCACTAGGCTTGCAGCAGGCTTCTGTCACTGCACAGACATCAATGTTCTCCATAATGGGAAGTGCCTCAGGGGCATGCATATTGCAGTTTACACATCTGGCATTGGTCAGCATTACCCTTATGTTTCCTACCACTTATGTTTTCTAGGGTGGTGGGTAGTCTTTTTGGCCTGGCCTACATACGGCTCTATGGAGGCGGCAAAGGCCTTATCCAGTATCCAGACGCACATGGGTAACAGCTGACAGCCATCCCTGGAACAGCAGCATCTCTTGTCATGCTTGACATCTCAAGCAGACACACATTAGACCCTCTTGGACTGACAGCTGTAACTGCCAGCTGTTAAACATGAGCATTCTGTGTTTGTACTATGGCATCATTCTCGGTGAGGGTTGGATGCTGCACACAGCCAGTGTCATCCCGCCCTGGGGTACATACTCAGAGGGACCATCCATGTCTCTTTTGATGTTGACCAGGGAGGTACATCTCAGGTAATTCACACCAGCATGGACATTGAGTGCATGCTATTTCTGCTTGCTTTGGGGTGACCTGTGTACTTGTGTTATGCGACATTTTGTGGCAGACTACAAGCAGCTTACTCTACCCTTTTCCTTGTTCAGTCTGGTGAGTGGGACAGCAGTGTGTCTGCCTATACAGACACCTATTACGACTGAATCAGGCATGTTGTTTCTCCTTCTGGCCTGTGACTGTTTGGCACACCAGCTTTGCGTACTATTCGTTGCATGTGCTATGTTTGAAGGTTGTGGTTGCTTGTGATCTACTTTGGAGGCTTCTGTTGGTGTGGTGTGTTTGTAATTAATGCCTCCGGGAATATTTGTCTGTGTTTATGTGTTTGGTTTACAGTTGTGGTAGGTCTATGTGGGACTGGGTTTGTGGTGCATGATGTTACCTTCTCCTCCTGACTAGTTTTGACAGTACTGAGTTGTTGGAGCTCAACCTCTGCTTTGGATACAAGGATGCATCTATCACATATATTTGTATTTATTGGGGGGTGTTGTGGTTGTCTGAGTACTTGGTACTGGTGTCACATTGCCTCTGGATTCACAGATTCTACTTGTTGTGGCTGGACTTAGTGGATTGTATGTGTGGACATATGTTGTTGCCATACTGCTGGTCAGTGATTGCTTCCCTTTTTATGTTTGCTCTATCATGTGGTAGCTTCCACATTCTCTTGCATGGTTTGGTAATGGCTGGAGGCCAGCATGCCAGATGCCTGCATGTATGGCATTGTGTGTTGTTGTTATTTGTGATTGCATACTCCAAGCATTCCTGGCTGTGTTCATGGAATGCCTGTATAACATGTTCTATGGTGTGTCCCATATTCTGCACTTGCACAGAGCCTTTTGTGGATTCAACATTGGTTTTGAGGGCTGCAACCTATACTTTACACATGTTTTTCACTGTGGTATTCTGGCCAGGGACTGGGGTCAGGATGTGTATATCCAGTGTGATTACTCTATGGTCTGGTCTTACCAGTAAGGGGTACACTTCTCATCTTGCCATCCAGTATACATGTTGCTGATTATCACATCCAGTATGCTTACCCCTCTTGGGGGAGTGGTACATTGTTCCTGGGCATTTTGGTTTATGGAATCTGGGTAATTTTCTCCTACTGTGTTGGTGCTAGTACAATGCTACCGGTGTATGTCTGGGTATTTTCAGTTAAGCAATATAATGTGGTTTGGGGGGCTTGATATATTCATGTATTCTGACATAGGCCAGGTGCTGTTCCTGGTATTAGGACAGTAGTCTGCAGCAGGCTATATACTGTGAGGCAGTTTTAGCCATTGGTATTTGACCATGGCTATTCCATGCTGCTTCTTGTTGTGGTACTAACATGAGGGTGTGGTTATCCTTGCCATTTCTTGCTAGTCACCCTCCTTTTCTAGCTTGTTCCATGTTTTGCGGCTGTACAGCACAGTATGAGGTGTGACCTGGTAGTGTTAGGGTGCTGATGTGAGACTTGCCCAGTTCTCTATTACAGGACTGGTATCTACATTCTCCATACTGTGTGCAATTACACTTCACACATCTTGCTGTTTATACATCTGTCATTGGGTAGCATTACATCTAGGTTCCTATCCCTTGTAGAACCTATGAAGGTGGGTTTGTGTTTTGAGACTTACCTATTCAGGGCATGCTGTGGGTACTGACAGCCTTTGCCGGCATCCATGGGGCATGGCATGATAGGTGCATGCCACCCCTAGTAGGTGGTGCATCATGTCAAGCTCCGCATGTCTTCCCAGCCTGAAACACATTGGCTCCCCTTTGACTGACTGCATTACTTCAGCCAGTTATTGCACTTGATTATCCCATCGTCATTTTGTGGCTTCATGCTTGGTGAGGGTGGATGTTAGTCAGGATGCTCAGGTGTGCATATAGTACATGGTGTTACATTACTTAACACATAGCATTCATGCCTCAGGTGGTGCTGCAGGGCTGCCCCTGTCGGATGCGCATATTACACTTCCCTGTACATGTTTTTGAGCAGGTCATGTCATTTTAGGCATCCATGTTATTATTTGAGTGAGTCAGAGGGGGTATCATTCCCAGGGTTCCTACTGAGCCAGTGTATGTACTATGTGTTGCCTCTTTGCCAAGGCCAGGGCATACTGGGCACGCCTCCTTCTGCCTACTGGGGCAGGCTCAGGTTGTTCCTCCTCCGAGTCACGCTCTGCCTGTGATGGCCTTGTCATTGGTGGGGGGCTGTTTGGGCTGGCCCTATGCTGGTCCTGCTGCAGCTGTTTTTGCAAGATCATATTATGTAGCATAGCACATACCATGACCATTTGGGTGCATGTAGTTGGTGTGTACTGCAAGGCTCCACCAGATGTGTCCAGACACCGGAACCATGACTTGAGCAGCCCAAACACACGCTCTATTACATTACGTGTTTGTGCGTGTGCCTCATTATGGCGTTCCTGTTCAGGTGTGTGTGCGTTTCTGATGGGTGTCATGAGCCACGGCTCCAGTGCATAACCTGCATCCCCCACTAGGTGTCCATGTGGGATGTCCCCTTTGGCAAATGTCTGGTACAGCTGCATCAAATGCCAGATGTGGGAATCGTGGTAACTCCGAGGGCAGCCAGCACACACATTAATTATTATGCCCTGGGCATCACGCATGACCTGGCAGTTGATGGAGGGGAAGCCCTTGCGGTTAATGTAGGCCCTACCCCACTCACCGGCTGGTGCTTTGATGCGTATGTGCGTGCAGTCTATTGCACCCAGTACCTCAGGGTATTCCGCTATTTGATGGAAGAGATGCATATTGCTAACCAATACCTCATGGGCATTGGGGAAATATACATGATCACCGACATGTGCTGACATGGCATCCAGGAACTGGTGCAGTACCCTGGAGGCTGATGCCTGTGATATCCCCATCATATCGCCAGTTGGTCTCTGGAATGTACCTGTTGCTAGTATTCTTAGGCCAACACATACCTTGGTTTCCACTGGGATGGGTTCCCCTCTGTTGGTTCTGTGTGTGAGGCGTGGCCTGCACAGCTCAATAATTTGCTGCAGGAGCTCTCTGTCCACTCTATAGCGCTCTACTATCTCCAGCTCATGTAACCCGTGGTAGGTGACCCTGGGCCTGTACATTCTTCTCCGTCTCCTCACTGTGGGTTGTCTGGCACCATCTGCATTGTCACCACCCTCAGCAAGTCGCCTATGTCTCATTATGACAGCTATGGCAGCCCCTAACATTTCTGCCCTGAGTGAAGCTTTTTCAGTTTTCACTTCTATTAGCTTACTCCTGTCTTGCAGTGTCTCTTAAGGGAAACATCCTGCACTACTGTTTGCAGAGTTTTAAGTGCTGGGCTGGACTACTATTCTGCCTGTGTAATTGCCTGCTTCTAATTGTTTTCACCTGCTAGCTTCAGCAGTTATCCCTGCTAACTTCCTATTAATTCTGTTGCTTCCTTTTTCCTCTCTGTTTCCTCTGGGGGGAGCAACGTGCATACCATCAGAAACACGCTCACAGTGGCTTACACGCGCGCACACGTGCTTACACAGTTCAGAATCTACTTATTTGGGTTAAAACGCATGTACACACGCGCAAACACTGTTACACATCTGCCAACAGCCTCCAACATACTCAGCCTGCCCTACACGCGCGCACACCCGCGCAAACAGTGTTAAACATCTCCCAACACGCTCCCACATGCTCAGACTGCCTTACACGCACGCACTGTCCTACTCGCAATTCATGATGCGCACACGTGCGCATGCACGCACAGCAAGAAACTTTTGTGTAAGTAACAGTGTACACCTTCCATTTCTTGACTTTCCATGACTTATCTAGTGGCACACCTCTTTCCATGATCTGTGCCTGTCATATGTCATGTTACACTGGCCTCCAATGAACTGCATTTTTTTCTACCATTCCCCCCTGTGATGTCACCTATCTCCTACTCTATTCCTCCCCCTTATGTATCTCTTACACTACTCAGACTGTGCTCATTTGCTATGTGACTGTGAGATTCAGTATCCGTACCCTCATTTACATGAGATTGCCTACTAATGCATAGTTACATGTCTTAGACTCAGCTTCCCCCCTTAGCAACCACTACACGGTGGCCATGTTGTTTTTGGTCTGCTGGTCCCTGCATTATCATTCCATGTATTGCATGAAACCCACATTTGTGGGTTTATAACCTTCTTTTTTATGTTTTTATACAGCGCAGCACACTTGCGCGGGGCTGCGCTGGGTTTAAACATCGATCGCCGAAAAAAAAAATTATAATTTTATTATTTTGGCATCGGGTTATATTGCCAATGGCCACATATTTGGCCATTGGCATGCTGTCTGAGTCATATGCAACCTTTTTTTGGAGCTGACATGGCTCCGTTGTGGAATTTGCAGAAATGTACTCAGTTGTCAACTGAGTACATTTCTGCAGCTAAAACGTCTCCTACACGGACTGGTTTCTGCTTCGTGGATCACTAATATACCTCATTTGCATACCTTTCGGATGCAAGTGAGGTATTTAGCATGTCCACGCCCAGTCCGTGTAAGAGACGTTTTAGCTGGTCTCTTACACGGAGCTTAGGGCTGTTCCTGGATCGCGAGGCTTGCATGGAGTGTTGCACGTCTCTTACACTCCGTGCAAGCCTCCGTGAATCCTGCCCTATATGCAGAATCAACAGCAAAGTCAGACTGACAGAAAAATAACTGAAACAAAGAAGCTACATTATGCTTATGCATTTACTTTCATCTTCAGACCACTATACTCATTGATAAAATAATATCACTTCTCTATCTACTCTCACAAACAGCTTAGACAAGAACATTTTTTGTTGTCACGTTATACTTTCCAGGGTATTTGTGACCAAACTTACTTGCATCTCAGTGACTAGCATCAATTCATATCATATATCATCTGCCAGCAAAAGAAAACAGTGCATAATGCTAAGCTATAGCCCCAAGATGACACAATTGTTTACCAAAGAATAAGTGTAAACTCATTTTAAATTAATTGATATTTGTAGAATTAATAACTGACAATTCTCTGAAATAAATAGTTAAATTACTTTGTCTTTTCCATTCAAAGTTCTAATTAGCCTAGCTTATATGTATGCTTTATATCTAAAGAAAAAAACAGTCAGTTATTCATCTTAGAATATTGGAGAACAAGTAGCAAATCCACCCTGTGTTTATTATATAGGTCATCCCCCAGATTCACAAAGCTTCCATGCAAGAATAAGCTATTCTTGCATGGAAGGGTCCGTATCCATGTAGAGCAACAGCGCACTTTGAATATTAATGAAGGCAAGCTGTTCAGCTCTTACACAGACACGGAGCTGAGTATGAGTGCAGGGGTGTGTGTCTGAGAGCAGTGCTCTCACTATACACACTCCCCCTGCACTCCATAATTGTCATATGGCAATGTAATGGTGGCCATAGCTCTCCATTTCTTCTACAGCAACAGCTGTACATATATTCTGAATTTGGATGTACATTTGGACACTCAAACCCCTGAGAGAGAGGGGTGAGGACAACAATAATGTGTTGTGAAGCCAGTTACACAAGATTTACATGTGTCCACTGGACACGTGTGCAAAATGGACAGTTATGTATGGGGCAAAAGTTTTTGGGGGGGAACAGATTGCCCCTTTTCTTTTAAGGTGAGAGTGGGATGTTGGGGAAAGATAGTAGGTATATATGAGGAGGTAAGTTGGGTTGGAAGACAGGCAAGTCAGACAAGACAGCATACATAAGGCTCCATCCTTAAGCCACTTCTTTTTAACATCTTTACCAACCTTCTCTACTCTTCCTGTCCTGGATCCTCACTGATACAATATGCAGATGATTCCACACTTATCACTGTTGCTGAATCACCAACTCAACTAAAATCAGACACACAGTCCTTTTTTAACTGTGTAGAAAACTGACTATCTGAAAACCAACTTATCCTTAATCTAAAAAAAAACAAATCACTACTCTTTCTCCCTAAAAAACCTTAACCACACAAAGTCTTACTTCTCCATACTGTCACAAAATAATACTCAAATACAGTGGACACCAGTACAAAACTCTTAGGTGTTACTATTGATGATAGACTAACCTTTGATTTACACGTCAATAATTGTATCCAGAAAAACACATCTCAAGCTAGGTCTCCTCTATAGAAACAAAAAATATCTTACCAAAACAGCAAAACTAAGCCTTTCAAATGCCTACCTCTTACCCACTTTACTTTATAGCACCCACATTCCCACCAGCCTCAACACTGGACTACTAAACAAGTTAGAAACAACTTATAACAGGATTATCAGTTTACTGCCCAAAATTCTTACAATTCCCATCACTGTCTCTTACTAAAAGAACTAAATTGGCTAGAATTACCTAACCTGCTTTGGTATAACCAGTTTCAGATTATTCATTCCATTCTCTACAAACCTCTTTCTGTCCAACTATCTCATCTCTAATCTCTCATTACCTACCCACTAGATTACTCTGCAGTTCTGAACAAGGCCTACTAAAAATCTACAAACCAAGGACCAAAATGGGTCACCTAGTTTATAGCTTTAACCCTTCCAAGGCCTGGAATAGCCTACCACTAGATATAAGATCCCTTGAACATCCCAATCAATTCAAACTGCTACAAAAAAATACCTTCATGAAAAATGGACTTGCCAATGTAATTATCCCCCATAAACACTCCCCTATAACCTTCTACTTCTCTTCTCTCTTCCTTCCCTTTAATAAACAAACATACTACTTTATCTTCTCCTCTTGGTACATTACTGTACAAACATAACTAGTAAAATATTTCAGCTATGTAACTATTGCACTAGTATGTATATAATATGTAATTATGAATTTATCCCTCTGATGAATGCATTTCTATGTATTTCACTTGCCACAGTTTAATGTATGACACTGTAATGCAATAATGTATGGTACTGATGAATGTAATGTGTGGCACTGTAATGCAGTAATCTGTGGTACTGATGAATGTATTTATATATATATATATATATATATATATATATATATATATATATATATATATATATATATATATATATTCAATAGGTAAAATTTCTATTTTCTGTTGGAGCTTTTCTACTCGGGCCCCCTCTGAAAATGGACATTTGTAGCCCAGTTGGAAAAACACGGTCAACAAATATAAAATAAATAAATAAAGAAAATAAACAAATAAATGAATGGGTATGTTTTCTACCAAACCTACTGTTGGGACATGTGCCCTGTTGTTCTCAAATGTTGAAATGTATTCCAATTAATGTTCCCTGTTCATGTACTATCATTGGTGGCCTGTTGCTATCAACATAACCTGCATGCCGGTGTAATACCCACTGTGGTTCCATATATACATGTGTTCTGTTTGCTATGCAAATGTTCCAAATCTGTTGTTTTGGGTTAATGTGAATACTCATGCATGCTGTTATAACTAATCCTGGAATGTGCTTACCATTACTAACCAACATATGTTCTAAAGCTGCAACACCATAGCACATCAGGGAAGGCTGATCCCAGCGGATCCTCCTCTCCAGCCAGATCTGGCCATGGCACTGGACTGCAGCACATCTTGGACTCACCCCGAGATCTCCTCATCTGCTGGTCTGGCACCACCTTCAGGTGGAACTGCCTCAGGGGATGGGACTCGCCCCCCCAGGTGTGGGCACGGACAGGATCCTATCACTCGAAGCCAGGTTTGGGGTCTGGTGTGTAACGAGCTCCACATGAATTTGGAGATCTTTTATGCCAGTGTGAGGGTCATGTGGAGCAATTAGAGGGTTAGCCTGCCCCTCCTGCTCAGCCCCCAGCACAGACACCTTGGGGACTATGAAGGTGCAGTGGTGAATGCCCATGGGTGGGGAACTCAGTCCCACTGTATCCACTTGGGGGCTTGTGGGCTTCCAATTACCAAATACCCCTACCCGTCCAAGGTGTTTACCCACCACATGTGTCATATACCGCCCCTGTATGCTGTCTTGTCTGACTTGTCTGTCTTCCTACCCAACTTACCTCCTCTTATATACCTACTATCTTTCCACAACATCCCACTCTCACCTTAAAAGAAAAGGGGCAATCTGTTCCCCCAAAAAACTTTTGCCCCATATATAACTGTCCATTTTGCATATGTGTCCAATGGACACGTAATCTTGTCTAACTGACTTCACAACACATTACTGTTGTCCTCACCCCTCTCTCCCTCATGGGTTTGAGTGTCCAAATGTACATCCAAATTCAGTATATATGTACAGCTGTTGCTGTAGAAGAAATGGACAGCTATGGACCTTGCCTACATCCATTCTGCACATCCCTAGCTATCTTTCATATTGTTTTACCCTCTTTGTGCCCTCTTTTTCACCACTTTCCTATCACCCCTTTTTTCTTTTCTTTTAAAGACATTAGCATGGGGGTAAGTGAGAGTAAGCCTGTTTGCACAGTGCTAAGCGATGCCTACACAGATTAAGCACTTTTTAAGGTTAACTGTGTGCAGGCATAGTTAACCTGAAGTTAGCATTGCTTACTGCTGCACAAACCCACTAACAACTGCTTAAAAGTCCATTGTTCTGCCCAGCTACAAAGTAGTCTGCCCTGCCAAGTCTTGGATGTAGGACCCTTTGCCATAGAGTCAGTAAACATACAACTGCACCACCTAAGATCTAAGAATTGCTCTTGCTTTCTCAAACTTATCATGCAGTTTGGTCATTTAACTCTAATGAAAAAGCTACGCCAGTCTTAAACAAAGGACCCTGTACACTATAGTCAGCGACAATACCACTTCGCCATCAGAGCTGTATAAACTGCACTTGTTTTTTCAAACATATCATTCAGTCTGCTCATTTAACATTAATGAAAAAGCTAGCAGTTCTAGGATTTGAACTCAGGACCATGTATATTACAATCAGAGAACATACCACTACACCACCTCAACCATGCAAAATACATTTGTCATTAGTGTGATATCTACTAAAAAGGAAAAGTGAGCAATGGTTAGCAATGCACAACTGTGGTTAGCTGTTGTATGACTTGCTTAAATATAAATGCTAAGTGTGTTTGTGCATTGGTAAGCATTGCTAAGCAAAGCGTACACAGTGTAAGTGCTATAGGTTTAACCGTGTTTTAGCTCCGCTTAGAGCCATGCAAACACACTTAAAGCCACTTTAAAGTAAAGTGCCTTAATCACTCTGCTTACTTCTGCCCAGCAACAAAATAACCAGCATTTGCCAGTTTTGAACCCTGTACATGATACTCACAGTGAGTTAACCACTAAGCCATCGGAGCTGTAAGAGGTTGGGATGATTTCTCTAACATATCATGCAGAACAGTCAGTTCACCATAGGGAATGTACAATGTGAAAGCACTAAACATTCAAATGATACAAACACACACACACACACACACACATATATATGTATATATATATATATATATATATATATATATATATATATATATATATATATATATATATATATACATACACAGAGAGAGAGAGAGAGCACAGAAAATCAAACAGCCAGTAATCCTAGAGTTGCCACCTTTTCAAATGGCCATAGTCTGATTCTTTTCTGGAAATGAGAATTATTGCATTAAAACATATACCCACATTTAATGCAAAGGACATAACACCACAGTTTTTGCATAAATAAAAATGTTTATTTGTGTACTATTTAAGTTGTTTATGCCATTTCTTATAGCATTTAGGTGATTGAAATCCAAAATTACTGGTTTATGCAACTATCAAAGAAAACATATGATACATTATTGGTCTTACCATCTCAGGACATTTGGCATTCATCGGATTTTATCAGCAGGACATAACTGCACAAAGAGGGTTTGTCCCTCGCAAAGAGGTACAGGTGGTAACCCAAAGTAATCCACAAAAAAATAAGATATTCTGCTGTCTTGGCCAAAGCCTTTAAGTAGTACAACAGTAAAAAACACACTTGCCTTGAATACAAGAATCAATCAACACTTAATTACAGATTTAGTTCAACAGCCTCCAATTATACTCCACAGTTAACCCCCAGGGGGAAAGTTATCAAATGTTACAATGTAAATGGATCGTTTACATAACAATGCTTCACTTCAAACTGTACTATCACACTGACAAACAGAACTGTGTGCAGAACAGTAAACTCTTACCTGCCACTGTCCCCATGGTGAAATGTATGAAAATGTACAGCCATATACCTTCATGTTTCTTATTAGCAATATCCCCTCACATGTTCTAACAGCCTAGGTTAAAATCATGTAATACCCCTAGCCCATAAAATGTCTTACAAGGGCATATAACAGTGCTCTCTATGCACTGACCACTTGACTGTACAGGGTCACACATGTCCAGCCATAGCCCTCATATTTATGGCCCCTACCCCACAACATGTGTGGAAGTCCACATCACTGGGATGATAGCATGAATGTCAGCACTAAATAAAGATAGCCCATACCTATCAACATCTTACTGCATGACATCTGGACAAAGCCTGGTATATAAGTGGAGGACAGAGGCCAAAACACAGGGCCATATTTGAAATATTGCTGTTATAGACTGTGAAAGTTTCTGGTGTACAGGATTGGTTGCAACATACCCTTTCTGAGGAATATGATGTCAGAAACATAAATGGTGTTGCCATGTACTACTGATAGCAATCAACAGACAGAATGCCACTGATTTGTCAAGGACAACACCTGTCTGGGGAACAGACAAAACATAGCAGCCAAACCTCTGGCCATTATGTGGATAGCCCCACAGTTGAGAGCTATGCAGACAGACTGCCATCAATGCAAAACTAGCATGTACACACAAACTCTGTAAAACTAGCAGTATTCAAAGCATATAACAGCAATACTCACACTCTATCCCTAAGTCTGGAACCTCATGCAAACATGTAGTTGACCTGTATCCACAAGTCTTGTTTTAAGAGGTATTCCTACCTGCTGTCTGTAACACTGCTGCCCCCACACATGAATGATGTATTCCATACAGGCAAGGTAAAGGGACAATGCCCACATGAAGTAGGCAATTATAGTAGTGGGTTGTTATGACATTGGCTATTGGAAAAACTATACAGTTGATCTGCATGCAATTAGCAAGTGGGGAACATCAACTGGTGCAGAGACCATCACCTGCTCAAGAGCATCACCTACAAAATACATGCTCCATCCCTATAGTGCAAGGAGAGAGAGAGAGAGAGAGAGGAAAAAAAACAAACAAAACAAAAAAGACATAAACCTAAACCAGAACATGGAAGAGAGCATACAAATAAAAAATAGGTATTTGAAACATGTAAGCATGTAATTGAATGTAGTACTTGGTCTGCAATAATGGGATAGATGATTTTGAAAGAACTATATGTGCCAACAAGACTTGCTATAATGATGTCCTGCTGAACAGCTGCTATGGACATAGCATCTTGCTCTGTCTGCAGTGGGCCATACCTGTCAACTGTACAGATCTTCACAGAATATCAAGATTTACCCATCATAGTGTCTGGTCTGTTCCTCCTAACATCTATATTTTTCAGGCAAATAGCTGAGGATGGAAGTCATGCAGTAATGACAAACACTTGAGTTTCATACTCCACATCCTTCAGAACAGTGATGGTAATGCAAAATGCATTATGCTACAAACTTCATAGGTTTGTAACAGGCATATTTAAGATCTGTCCCTATTTATCCCACCATAAGTTTAGGTTTTGTCCAGATGTGATGCTCTAAGAGGTGGAGAGGTAGGATCACAGCTGAGGAGCCTGACTCACTCTGGGAAAAGACAGCTCACATATGACAACTATCAGAGTGTCTGTCAAACAGTTGTGACTGTGCCACTGGTAGGCCAGTAAATGAGATGTCCATATCTATATGTTACCTGTGAATATGAGTATTGTACATGTTTGTATTGTAAATCTAAGATACCCATAGAGCATGTGCATAGTAAAGTACTGTTGAAGATGTGTGTGCTAAACTGCATATATTATATTGAATTAATAACATTCAACTATCCAGTGTTCTGCTGGACAGTAGTCACAGTTATGACTGATATCTGTAGTCACATACACATATACTTGTGTTATGTCAGCTATATTAATACATTATCAATATTGATTTTAGTGTTGTCACCCATTGATGTGGACCATTGTCCAGAAGTCCTGGTATAACAGGTTGAGAAGTATGATTAAGTTGCAAGACTGTATATACAGTGTGCCATACTGACATAGAACACAAATGCATAGCAGGTATCCCCTGAGCACATGTATGCATATGTATGTTCAGCTGAAAGGCACAAAAGTAATAACATGGGTTAGAACCATTCCAGAATATAGGTTGTGCATGTTGAACATGTGTGTAATATCAGTGTCACTGCATACAACAGAAATAAATGTGTACAGCTACTGGTTGTTGCATTGCCATGACACTGGTAGGGGCACTACAGTAGGCATGACTATCAGGTAGTTATCAGAGAAGTGTACAGCTGTGTTATGAGCCAGTGTCCATGCCTAGCACTAACAGCTATATCAACACCCATATACACTGGCTATCCAAAGTGTACACACCCCTGTTGGAATGCCAGGTTTGTGTGCTGTATGCCAATGAGACCACAGAAAATCATTTCAAAATGTTTCTCACCTCAAATGTGACCCATAACCTCTACAATTCTATTGAAAAAGAAACAAAGCTGTTTCGAGGAAGGTGAGCAACCATTGCCAAGTGAAGATGTGTCATGATGTTAGAGTACATACCAAGACAAATGGATGCTGTAATCATCTCAGCAGGTGTTTACACAACATATCAGTTTAAGGGTGCATGCACACATCCAACTGTCTTACTGTACTGAGTATTATTTCCCATATGTTTTCACAGAACAGATTGTTATGTTTTCAACTGAATTGAGCAGGCTA
The DNA here is from genome assembly GCF_019279795.1 of Protopterus annectens. Lineage (NCBI taxonomy): Eukaryota > Metazoa > Chordata > Ceratodontiformes > Protopteridae > Protopterus > Protopterus annectens. The sequence goes on along the minus strand of NC_056744.1, from coordinate 1,334,621,637 downwards.
TAGGTCACATTACAGTTGTTTTGAAATTAGTTTTTATGGGGTCATGTTTCAATTGCACAAATACCAGGCATTGTAACAGGGGTGTGCACACTTTATATCCACTCTAGCTATAAGGAATCAGAAGTACCTGACCTGCTAAACCAGCCTCCACCAAGGATAGAGTAATCCCCCCTTGGTGGGCAGCAGAAATGCACAAAGCACGTAATAGGTTGCTATAGTGGCTGTACAGGGACACATAGGAGCAGGCCACAACTTGGAAGCAAATCCACATCTATCTGAACAAGCATGTAGGTTCACAGGTGACTGTAAGGCTGACAATAACTATAAATCAGACATATCCACACCACCAAGGCCAATTGCCACAATGTCTCCAGATATGTAGTCAGTCTCAGAGGCAGTAACACAATTCAACCTGTACTGGGGGTAAAGCACACCTCATACACACATGCCATGGATAGAGGCAACCTGTATCAGACAGCTTAGGTGGGAACAGTGCCATCCTGCCCACACCATTTGTCCAGGGCGATATGCACATCATCCACACTCCTGCCCTCATCAATGATGAGCATGTACATAATGCCTACTGGTGGCAACAACAGCAGGTCTCCATGGGGCATAAGAACATCACAGGCTGCTTCCTACATGAACTCAGGCATGTGCTCACAGCTCCATCACACACTACAGTCAAACACAGACTTGCCACCATCCACACACCATCCACATGGAAGATGGTCACTGTCATCCCACTACAGAGAAATGAGTGGAGAATAGAGGATTATGCAATTAAGTGTCCAACACTGTGGGAACTAGACAGGTCAGGGCCAGGAGTCTAATGCAAGATGCCAAAGCCATGATAGAATACAGTGTCGTGGTATAGTCTGGATTATTTGCAAGTAATATCCACTGTTGATGTGCAAGTGGACAACTGTATGAGGTCCTGTGACCTTTTTTCCTGTTTATGTCTTCCAGGTAATATGCAACATCTGAGTCTGCCAGCATTCAGCAACACAGAGAATAACACGATAATACAATATGGAATACAGCATTATGCGATGTTATTCAGCCACAGAGCCCAGGATATGCAGGAGAGAACCACCCTGTGGAATGAGTTCATCCACAGGGTAAATGATGTCAGTCTGCGCAGCTGAAATTATGAGCAGGTGCGGCATCGTTGCGTTGACCTCATCTGCCACACCTGTCAGTGGGCTGCTGCCATTGCAAAGGACTGGCTAGCCACAGATTGGGGTCAAGCCATACAGCCCCCACTGACACACGCTGAGGAACTCCTCACCAGACTTGGGGCACCTGTCCATCAGACAAGCCATAAAGCCAAAGTCAGGATCATGGAGGTGGGTGCCATCCACACAATGGATGAGGAGCATGCAGGTAAGACCCCAGTGCACATTACTAAAACACTGTTTATCCATTTTTATCTGTATAGTATCTACATACATAAGTCAGATAATACAGTCTTCTGCTGGAGTTTAGTAATGCACAGATGTGCACATCTATGTTGATGACCTGCATAATCCTTAGTATTGGGGTTTGTACTGTTGATGTGCTGAAAATGCTGCTTCCACCCTGTACCAATGCCACAAGAGTGGCTACTGACATTACTTCTTTCCCACAACTATTTAGGTCCCTCTGGTATACAACTGGGACAGCAGCCTGTAGCTGGTAAGCATGGAGTTGTTTTATTCAAGTTTACCAATACACCAGCTAAGTTAAGGCCATGATATCTGCCATGCACACATTTAACACACCTACCCATAATGCATGCTGTACATGTTAAGTTTTGTTGGTGTTAACTGCACTGCATCACAGTGGTCACCATGGTGGCATATCTGAAGGGTATGTAAGATTTCTGCAGTATACCTCACAACCTGTCAGTGCAAGATGTGTGGACAGAGATAAACAAAATGGTGGGACAAATGGCCTACAGTAGGGAAATGTATGAAACATTACCCTTATACAGTGGATACAATAGTGTATACACCACTATTATGATGGCAGATCACAATAACACATTCCACACATTTTACAACCTGTAATGTGATCCTAATATGAGCAATGAATGTGGAATATGTTAGGTATTAATATATGTGTGTATATATATATATATATATATATATATATATATATATATATATATATATATATAAAAAACATATGTGGTATGTTAGTACAACAAATATGGGTTATACAAACCTTACAAAACAATGGAAGCATATGTGTACACACACTCCAAATAACATATAGTGGAGGCAGCTTGAGATGTACTGACAGCATTCACTCTTCTTGAGTACACACCTGCCATCAAGTACAGGGCCTCAATGTCACACCAAGTAATGGTCTGTTGCCCAAGAAATATGCTCATGACATTTGCCCAGTTGCCTGCAACAGAGTCAGCCATGGCTTGCATACATCTTACAAAGCATGAAATGGATCCCATATCCGGAAGGTAGCTGTCAGGAGAAGGAAAAATAACCTTACCTCCCCATTGCATATACCATGGCAAAAAGGGCAGACAGTGATCTAGAGGTGTATTAAATATGGGACAACAGTGATGTAGAAAAGAAACATGCCCATCCAAAACAAATGATAAAACATGTTGCAAACTGGTCAGGGAGGCTGCCCAGAGACATACAGCAACACTGAGGGAGTTGCAGGAATGTCTACCAAGCACTGCCTGTGTAGTACCTGTGTCTACAATTGCCTGGATTCTGCATAAGTGTGGCCTATGGGTTATGGTAATTAGTAAATTTGTCCCACAAAAGCATAACATCAAGTCTCCCAAAGGCATGTGCTGTAATGTGTAATGGTGTTATGGGACCAAGGCTCAAACCTACAGACAGTATTCATAAAGAGGGTTCCTATTACATGATCGGATTTTTCAAAGTTCGAATGTCATATGGTCAACACCATATGATTGAACTTTGAAAAGTTTGAAGGCTAAATGTAATGGCGCTGTACAGTGCAGAATGGGAGAATTTCCCTTTTCTGCACTGAAGTGCGATCTCAGAGTTGGTATATTTAAGTAGGGGGTGTGGGGGTGGAGGGGGGCTTGCCCCCTGCTTGGAGCATTAAGGTAAGTTTTATTTATTTTTTTTATGTTTTATTATATATTCAAAGTGTCAAACTTCAATCACATGTTGTCAGACATATGGGATTCGAAGTTTTGAAACTTTGAATATGTAATATAGACCCTCATAAAGATATGTGTGGTGCACAAGCAACACCTCAATTCACCTCAGGGTGACCATCGCCAACTTTTAGCTTGCTGGTGCCACTGTACAGCTTTAGAGTTGCTGTCCATTAGCTGGAACAAGGCCTGTAGACATGGTGGGGGGAATTTGGAACACTGCAAAATAACACTCATGTGTGGCCCACAGTTGTCAAGCATCTGCAATAAGGCTGAGGATGGGGAGGGTTGTCAGCTTCAAACACAACAGTGAATTGAAGCATACATCCAAAGCTAGCTAAGAATGGTTGGATCTGAACACATTCAAGGTTAGTCATTGTGCCAGACATAACCCAGACTCTACAGCAATAGTGAAGCCACTGTGTGACCTCCAAGGGCTGTGCACTTGAGCTGACCTTGCAATCTGGCAGAGTTGGGGGACCTTTGTATGGCAGACAGACCAAATAATGCCAAGTAAAGATGGGCCATACTAGTATACCCCTTCCAGGAAAAGTGGCTGCTGCAGTTCACTTAACAGGTACTTCAACAAACCATTATTTTAAGGATGTGCACATTTATGCAACCCACATATTGTATGCATCTCATTCAGAATCTCCATGACTAACACATTTGTTTGATACTGCATTGGATTGCACAGGTTATATGTCACATATCAGGTGTGTGTAATGTTATCAAATGCAGTAGTGTGGCCTCATCGTATATCATGGAAGAGGCTGGCATGTCAACAGGGGTGTGTCAACTCCTCATATCCACATTAAGCTTTGAAGGTTGTCGGTGTAACCAGATTTTATTGCACATACATGCAGTACTGATGATGAGATCTGGAAATCAGAGGTCAGGTATTAATTATTGACATCAGTCCTCATATAATCCCATATAAGTGTCAGACAAAGACATAAGGGCTGTGAGCAAGAGAGCAAACATAACTGCCAGACATCTACACATTCGGTACACCTGTGAGGTATGATGCACAGCACATGCCACTGTGCTGTACAAGTGCACAGCAATAATGTGTGCATGGGTGCAGTGTGTTTCAAAGGAAGGGGCATCACCTACTAACAAAACTCATGCATCACAGAGATTTATATTGTTGGTAACAAGGATTAAGAATGGCTGCAGTGGATACTGTTAAATGCCACATGTCATGCATGTCAACTGCTGGGTAATGAGAGGTCTGTGTAATATCTTTGTGCCACCTCACCTGTAAGTGTGTGTGTGTGTGTGTGTGTGTGTGTGTGTGTGTGTGTGTGTGTGTGTGTGTGTGTGTGTGTGTGTGTGTGTGTGTGTCTAAGTAAACCATAATGTACAGGTCTTAGGTTATATTTATTGTCTGCCCCTCACACATGGCAAGGTGGGCCAGGGTCCCTCCTGCAGGCAAACTTATGTTAGTGTCCATACAGACTCTAACAATGATGATAGGCATAATGAGGCACAGGCAGGGTTGTCAGGAGCTGAGTCTGTGTCATTGGCTGCCATCCCACTTTTATCCACTCCATCCCCACACACAGTCACAATGCCCACACATACACCATCACCAGTGGCCATAGATGAGAGACAGATGGTGGATGGTGGCATGGGACAGGAAAGTGTGGTGACTATGGCAAGTGTGTTTGTACACAGCAGCCGTAGCCAGATAACCGGTGAGGTCCCACCCAGGCAGATGAACAGGGGTGCTCATAGGAGGGCTGCTGACCATCATGCCCCTGGCAGAAGTGCCACAGCAGGTGTCACCAGATGCATGTTTCAGGCCATCATGGAAGCACAGGAACATATTGAATGTTACACCAGAGATAGTCCGAGGCTCCAGAGGGCTACTCTTCCTGCTGTATGTGACTACATCCATGATCATGCAGATGCCCACCATTATTTTGGAGAGATCATGGATAGATGGTTGGGTGAGATGTGGGAATCCTTGGCCATGTGATGTATGTGTAAGAGCATGTGATGGGAGTAGGGTGTCAGCCACATGGACGTAGGTCAGCAACACCAGCAGGTGGAAGTCTATGTGGAAGTGCAATATCTCGCTCCCGCTCCCATATTGGTAGTACCAGCTGCATCACTGCAGGGGGTTGCTGTCCACACCACAATGCAGCAGGCGATGTGCACATGGTCCTGGCTGGTCTCAACAGGGATGCTGATATAGCAGACACATGTCATCATCAGTGGAGAATACCATATCTGGGCATCTGGCTGGTGATGCTCGTGAAACCCCCTGGCAGAGCCAGTCACCATGTCCATGGCCAGACACCGTGATCTGTACACCCTTCCATGTGCATTCCACAGCTGTCCAACATACCCCTTTGTAGGGCAGCCTCATGGCAGAACTGTGTGCATCCATACACACACATCACCATCAAAGCTAGGGCACCTCCATACGTACACACCCCACATCTGCACAGACTATTTAATAAACAACCCCCTAACCCACACACATGATGTCAACCAAATGGCTCAGCTTAGGCCTCTGGCAAACCCACACCACACCTGTGCATATGATGATACCTGTGCCACATCCCTGTCATCCATGCCATCGATGCAGAGGCATGCTAATATGGGTCTGATGCACAGGGTGAATGTACTAAAGTTTAGCAATTTAATGCTGTTTAAAGTGTTGTCAGCTGGAATGTTTAATGCTTACACATCAGGGATTTGTAACTGTCCAGCCATGGTTCATTATTGCTGTTATTAACACTGACTGAATGTGGTCTCCATAATGTATTCTGTTTGTGTTCTAGGTGTCTGTGTGTCAGGAGGATGTTGGTCTGCTGTCCTTTCCTACAAGGGGTTTGGCACAGTGGTAAGACATTGACTGTGTCATATCCCAGGTATAGCTGAACATAAGTAACAGGTCTGTATAACAGTTATTGCATGTGGCATATGGCTGATAGGTTTGAGGAGAGTATACAGGTGAGTGCATGGTGGCTGATGTAAGCAGCTCTTAAGTAGAAGTAAGTGGGCAATGGTAAGTGTACTGGGTGGCACACATCAAATGCTTGTGAATAACACACACCCAGAAGCTTTTGTGTTGATGCAACACACAGAGAATACTGTTCACATGGATGCACTTCATTTTGCAGAGAACTCATTTTGGCCTATGTAATTCCACCAAGACCAAATTGCCAAAACATTACATCACTAAATAATCAGTCCACCAAATTTCATTTCAATGAAAATAGTACTGGCAGGGTTTTTGTCCTTTTCCCCAATGTAGTGCAATACTGGAGTTGGTATAAATAGTTGTGCTGGTGTAGGGGGCACAGCCCCCACTTTGGAGGGTGTAGGATGGCATAGAACCACACATAGTGTGATTAACAACTACTTAATCTCTTAACATAAACTAGACAGTATAACAGCATACTAAGCATAGGGATACGCACAACAATACCCCCAATGTTGGTGGCTGTACCCACAACAACCACCCCAACTATATATATATATATATATATATATATATATATATATATATATATATATATATATATACTAACAATAGTATCGCTGTACAACTGTAAAGTGGGGAAAAGGGCATTTACCCATCCACTACTAGTTTTGATGGAATGAATTTCCACAAGATGATTGCTTTGCAATGTTACCTTTTGCCAGTTAGTTCTTGGAGAAATGATCTCCTGGGAATTTTTTTTTTTCTGCAAACTGAAGTAGATCCCTACACATACACACACACTTACTTGGCAACACTGAGATTAGAACCTCTACCTAGGTACTTATTGCTACTAATGTGTTTGGCCTTAATTGCACACACCACAGAACTTGCAGGGTGAGGTGTGTCCCAAGCTTCCTGTAAAGTGAACAACATCACCAGGCCTTATACAGTATGGTAATAGGGGATGAACTGGGTGTTAATGGACACTACATAGTATAGCATACTAACATATACACATTGGCAAACACATACAGTCATAGACACATTTGACAGACCTGGGTTTAACAGTGCTGACTACCTTGTCAGTGAGTCCATACTGTTACAGAGTTTTTACACAAAGCACCTACATTATTGGGCTGAAGAGGGTCATCAGTTATCTGTATGGTTGATGATGACAGCAGTCCGCATACAGTGGACCTTGGGCCATGTACTGGGTGTACCATGGTGTAAAGACAGTGTACCCAGTGCCCCCACCCCACATTGGATATAGTACTCACTGAAACCCATGTTAATGATCTGACATACCCACGATCACACATTTACCAGGACTGCAATACAAACACTTGTCTATCTAATTATTGCTACTACAGGGATATGCATTTATTGCACATGCCACAGGGATAGTAGGGTGAGGATTTTGTCATGGCTTTCCGAATGTGAGCAACATCACCCTCCCTTATAATGTATGGCAATATTTAGTGTATTTGGAGAATGAGGCCTTAGAATGCTGTCTCCTGCAAATATGCACAATCACACACACTTGCACACACATACACACACACACATACTCACATTTGCCAGGACTCAGATGGAAACCCATGTCTATTTACCCATTTGTAGAACAGTGTTATACTGGTACTGCAAGCTCCAGGTAGCCCATAGTGTGAAGAGTGTGACAAGATAAATTTAATGTGAATTACAGCAGTAGCCCTTTCTAAGTATAACAATGGGGGATGTAGTGGGTGAGAAGGCCCTCAGAGTATTTTCAACTGCGAGTTTACAAACACACAAACACTGTTATACGCAGTAATGTGCACAGACACATTTTTCAGTACTGAGGTCCATAGCTGCAGCTGTTCCTATGTGTGTACCAGGTTAATGTCCATGGAGAGATGGGAAGAGTACGACATGTGAGTACACTTGTATCATGCCACCTGACATTTGCCACCAGGCCATCTGTCAACTACTGCCACTTGAGTGATCCCCAAGGTGACAGTTAAATTCAACATCTACTCATCTGGTTTTCTCTTGAAGAGGGCGAGTGAGGTGCTCCAAGTGAAATGTATGCAACATGTATTGCAGAACATGGCCAGTGTCTGGGTTAGGGACATGTCCCCAAACATGTTCTGTTGACTGTGGTAGTCTGGTTGAGGTATCCATGGCATGTGGTGCATACAGAGTGAGGTTTCCTAGCTGTGGCATTCATAACACAGCTAGGCAGACATGTCATTGTCAGTCAATCAGAGATTGCCTGTAAGCAGCCAAGATGTGACCAGGAACACTTGGAGGTTCAGGTCTCTGTCAATATAGGACAGTTGTGTGATGGCTAGGGTCCTACACGTGTGGTACACTTGCAGCCTACACAGTTGTTGTAGGTGTCCAGTGAGTTACATGGCAAATGGACCATTCTACCTACTAACTGGCTTACTAAGCAGGGTGTAGAGAGGGACATTGACCTCTCCATTCCTCGATGACACACCCTTACTTATGCAATGTGCCACATGGAAGGACTTTCTGTCCACAGTGGCAATTTGGTGGTCAGAAGCGAAGTTGCTGTCAAGCTGTGTTCACAGACCTCCTATAAGGAGATCTGTGCCCATTGGACTACCACCAATGTGGTCATTTGTGGACAGCACATTGATTCAACAGGGGGTTGGGACACAGTTCTTGACAATGGAACTAAGGCCAGTGTTCTGACAACAGTTAGAGTTATCGGTGGAAACCTTATACAGGATGTGTACATATTCTGGGGATGTGACCCTAGCCCTCAATTAGCAATGTCTCCAAACATTGATAATCACAGTTTATTCATGTTTGGCTGGATGTCACAGCCACACATAACAAACAAGTGTTGACCCAGGACACGAACCTGTGGTACTCCTCTCATGACTGGCAGGCTGTCACCGCTCATGACTGTTTGGCAGTCTGACATGGGGTCTGCTGCTTTCACACTGTGGGTACCATCCCTGAGCTGGGTTGTGGACCATTTAGTGACATAGGAATTAATGAATAGATGAGTATGTTTGCCTATGATTCCTGATTGTGGAATTGTATCCCAGGATTACAAGGGCCACATATGGTGTTTTGCACTCCATACTGTTCTATAGTTATTTCATATGACAAATGGATTGCAGGACTGCAGAGTGTCCACAGCTACCACAAAAGTGGGCCCTGCACAGTGGACATTTGGTAGTGTGCTGTGTGGACCATGAAAAAGTGTAGCAAAACACCTCCCTGATGTTAATGACACAACCACAGACCAAGACACAGACCTGTCAGGAATGAGATTCAAACCCCTGCCTATCTAGTTATTGCTACTATAATATGATGCATTTATCAAACGCGCCACAGAACTTACATGTTTAACAGCTCTCCAAAGGTATCTTTAAAGGTGAGTGACATCAGCAGCAGTGCTAAAGGAGGAGAATGGGAAATGTAGTAAGTCATAATGGTCTCAACGTCATGTCTTTACAAACACAGACACTCTCATACAAACAGACACACTTTTACATTTGCCTCGACTGAGATTAGAGCTCCTACCTAGCTAGGATATTGTGCTACAGTATTACAAAGTTATCAGATGTGCCACAGAATTTACATGTTTGAGAGCTCTCCAAAGGTATCTTTAAAGGTGAGTGACATCAGCAGCAGGGCTAAAGGAGGGGAAAGGAAAATGAGGTAAGTGGGAATGGCCTCAAAATCATGTCTCTGCAAACACAGGCACTCTCATGCAAACAGACACACTTTTACATTTGCCTGGCGTGAGATTAGAACTCCTACCTAACTAGTATACTGCACTAAAGTATTATGCAGTTATCAGATGCACCATGGAACTTACATCTTTGAGAGCTCTCCAAAGATATTGTTAAAGGTGAGTGACATCAGCAGCAGTGCTAAAGGAGGGGAAAGGGAAATGTAGTAAGTGGGAATGCCTCAAAATCTTATCGCTACAGACACTCCCATACAAACAGACACACTTTTACATTTTCCTGGACTGAGATTAGAAGTCTTACCTTACTAGTATACCGCACTACAGTATTACACAGTTATCAGACATGCCACGGAATGTACATATTTGAAAGCTCTCCAAAGGTTATGTTATAGGTGGGTAACATCAGCAGCAGTGCTAAAGTAGGGGAAAAGGAAATGTAGTAAATGGTAATGGCCTCAAAATCAAGTCTCTACAAACACAGACACTCTCATACAAACAGACACACCTTTACATTTGTCTGGACTGACATTAGAACTGCTACATAAATAGCTACTGGTACTCTAGTGTTACACAATTATCACAAGCACCACACAGCATATAGGGCTGAGGGCTAACAATAGGAATCTGAACAGTGACTGAATGCGGCACATGTTGTGATATTGACAATGGGATTTGCACTGGGTGGGGATGGAAGAAAACAGTGATTTCTATCTGCACACACACGCACACACACACACACACACACACACACACACACACACACACACACACACACACACACACACACACACACTTGCCTGGACTGAGATTCAATCCCCTACCTATCTACTTACTTGTTCTAATAAGCTATGCATTTATCACATGCGCTATTGAGCTTACAGATCTGAGGCTCATCCAAAGGTACATCTTAGGAGACATACATTAGCAGATACTGTGGAGTGGAACTATGGGATATGCACTGAGTGAGAAAGGCTTCATAATGGGACTGTCTCTCTCACTGTCAGTCTCTCTCTTCCCCATGTCTATGTGTGTGTATGTTTGAATAATTGTAGTATGGTGGGCTTAGATATTTGTGCGTATCATACAAACCAGATGAATATTTACCACATATCTGCCACCTACAGCTGGCTGTGGGTTTGCCTGCCCAGTGTGTGCGTGTGTGTGTGTGTGTGTGTGTGTGTGTGTGTGTGTGTGTGTGTGAAGACTAAACAGTTTACATTTTGGTGTGTGTGCACAGACATCTGCAGATAACAGATATCCATTGTCCACTGCATTGTCAGACATGGGATTTATTTCTCTAAGTTTAGGAGCATGCCCAGTATGTCCTTCTATACTGAGTGTGCGTGTGTGTGTGAAGACTAAACAGTTTACATTTTGGTGTGTGTGCACAGACATCTGCAGATAACAGATATCCATTGTCCACTGCATTGTCAGACATGGGCTTTATTTCTCTAAGTTTAGGAGCATGCCCAGTATGTCCTTCTATACTGAGTGTGGGGATCCATTCTCTAAGTGTGGGAGCATGCCCAGTATGACCTTCTATACTGAGTGTGTGGATCCAATCTCTAAGTGTAGGAGCATGCCCAATATAACCTTCTATACTGATTGTGGGACTCCATTCCTGGGAGAGTTGTAATCCAGTCCAGGGTTTTGTGTGCTACAGCTACACCTAGCAACCTGTTTTTGCAGGATATCTGTAGGTAGGTTGCAAATATGGACACACAATGACCCAAACATAGGGGATACTGCATGTAACTATGTTTGCTATTACTGTCTGTGTTGTGTGTGTCACATGTTCTGTTTTAGCATAGATGCTTGGACATATGTACTGTTTTACACTGTAATGTATTGTGTCATCGACTGCTGACAGATATCTCATTGGTTGCTCATAGTTGTTTACCATAGGTTCATAGGTTCATAGGTAGGTAATAGGCTATCGGTCCTAGGACCTATATAAGCCTAGCCAAAAAGGTACCCTGGCTTTTGCCACCCAAGAAAATTATTTTCCTGTGCCCCTGTTGAGCAGAGCCAAATAGGTGATCCCTGCGATGAATTTCCTGTTTCCCTTCCAATCAAGATTTTTCTTGAAGAGTGCTAATGAGGAGCTTTGTTTGATATAGGTAGGTAGTTTGTTCCAGAGTATGTGAAGTCTCTGGGACAGGAATCTATCCCTCCAGCATGTTCTGTTTATTGTGGTGACAAGGTTTAGGTCCCTAGAGCATGTAGCTCAGAGGGATTGGGATTTTTTAAGTGGAGCATGTCCAACAGCTCTGGGTCTGACATAGCTTTATATGTTAGGCAGAGATCACCTCTGAGTAGGCGATATGCGATGGAGTAAAAGCTGAAGTTTTTTTTAGATGGTCTGCGTAGGGCATCTGTTTGAGGTCAGTAATCCTCTTTGTGAGGTATTTCTGCAGCCTTTCCAGTTGCTGTAGATGTCTTGTGAAGTACATACCAAAAGGGGCATTGTACTCTATAATGGGTCTAATGAGTGACGAGAAGAGGTGAACAATGACCTTTTTTTTCCTGGATGAGAAACCTTTTGTGATGAGGTGTGCCATGTAGAAGGATTTCTTGACTACTGTGGTGATGTGATTATCAAAGGAGAGACTACTGTCCACCTGTGTCCCAAGGTCTCTTATCACACTTTCAGTGTTAAATAGATTGCCACCTATGTGGTAGCTCATGGGTATAGAGTTTTTACCAAAAGGGATGACAGTGCACTTTTTGGCACTGAGCTTGAGGACATGGCTTTGACACCAGGCATCTGTCTCCGTGAGGCCCATTTGTAGGATGTCCACATCATTAGGAGTTATGATTATGGCTCCTAGTTTGCAGTCACCTGTGGACTTCATTAGCCAAAGACCCTCTGTGTTAGCTGTACTTCATAAAAGTAGATATTAAACAGGAGAGGACCCAGGACTGAATCCTGTGGTACTCCACTTGTCACTGGTCTGAAGTCAGATTTGGAGTCTGCTACTTTCACAGTGTGGGTTCTGTCAGTGAGCCAGTTATCAACCCATCTTGTGACATAGGGATTTATACCTAGTTTAGTGAATTTATCTATAATTGGGGGATGGTGTCAAAAGCCTTGGAAAGATCTAGATAGGCTGTGTGAACTGCCTTACCCTCGTCTACAGCTTTGTGACTGCTTCAAATAAGTCTATTAGATTTAGGAGACATGATCTGCCTTTTACAAACCCGAACTGGGTGAGGTCCAGAGTTTGGAGATTACCAATGTATTTTTTATAAGTTCCATGATGATACGTTCCATGGCCTTGGAGAACAGGCTCATTAGTCTAATGGGGTGGAAGTTCCCAGGGTCCATGGTGGCTCCCCCTTTGTGGAGTGGGATAACTGTTACTGTGCACCATTCAGTGGGCACTAAGCCTGAGGTGAGGCTATGATTGAACATGATGCTTAGGTGGTGTGCCAATTCATTCTGCAGTTCATGTAGAAAGCAGCCTGGGATGTTGTCAGATCCCATAGATGCTGTGTTCTTGGCTTTGGAGAGTGTAGTTTGTACCTGTGCAGCCATGATTACAGAAACTTTGCATTCTTCCCTTACAGATATGGGCCCTTTAGGGGGTGAGAGGGGGCTAAAATTAGCACTGAACCTATCTGCCAAGATGTTGGCAATATCAGTTGGTTCTGTATATTTAGTGCCACTGTGCTGTAACTCAGAACAGATCTGAGTGTTGCCATTGAGATACTTGACATAGTTATACAATGCTTTGTGGTTGTCTTTAGAATCAGTGGTGATTTTGTTTTCATAACTAGCTTTGGAGGATTTTATGAGGGATCTCAGCTTCTTACTAAGGCTGAGCAGGGAGTTCCTCCAGTCATGGGATTTTACTCTATTTTGCAATAGTTTCTTTCTTCTGTTGTAGAGTTTGGTTATGGCAGGGGACCACCAGCTTGGCTTCCTTTTTTTGGAGGATAGCATCTTGGTTCTGTTAGGGATAGCATGATCCATGCACTTGTGTAAGTGCTTATAAAGTACATCTGTGTAGGATTCAGCAGTCATACCTCTATTGCCTGTCTGCATGGGTGTCATGAAGTTTGCCACTTCTGTCTTAAGAAGTGTGAAGTTGGCTTTGGAGAAATTTTTTTATGGTGGTTTCCCTAATGGGGGGTGGGGGCGGGATGTGAATGTCTAGGGTGATTAGCTTGTGGTCGGATCTGACCAACGAGGAATTGACCTCTGGTGTGGAACACCAGTCACTCATGTTGGTAATGACCAGGTCTAGGATATTGCTGCCCCTGTGGGGGTGTGGATTATTTGATCCAACGCATTGGAATTTAAGAATTCCAGAAAAAATTGAGCAAAAGAGTTGGTACGAGTAGTTTTCACAGTTAATGGTGGGGTAGTTGAAATCGTCCATTATTAGGGTGTTGGGTTGTACCCTAATATTTTCCAGTGTATCAAGAAATGAGGAGTGGGAATCCTGGGGCATGGTGGGGGATCTGTTGAAAGTTACAATTTGGATTGCGGTCTTCCCCAGAGTTAGTTGCACTTGGATAATCTCGGATGCATTATGCTGAGCAACTAGCCTGGAGGTGTGGATATCCTTAATGAATATGGACATGCCTCCGGCTTTAGTATTTCAGTCCAGGTTATGTGGCCAGAAGGTGTGGTATGAATTATAGCCTGGTAATGCAGTGCTGCTCTCTGGAGCCTTGAACTAGGTCTCTGTCACTGCACAGATGTTGATGTTCTCCATTTTAAGGAGTGCCTTGAGTGAATGCATTTTGAGGTTTAGACTTCTAGCACTGAGTAGCATTACCCTCAGATTTTGCTTGCTTGTACCTGTTAAGGTGGTGAATTTGTCATTTGAACCTTGTCTAAAAAAGGCACTATAGGGGTGGCAAGAGCAGTATCCGAACTCCCAAGGGCAACAGGTGCGGGCCATCTCTGGCAAAGCATCGTGGTCTGTCGATCATGTCATCCCAGGCAGACAGATACTGGATCCCAAACTGTTTAGAACTGGAAAAAACACAAACTAGATTCAAAAAATGAAGAATGGAAGGCAGGAGTTGGCAGATCAACTCGATTATTTTATTAGCCCTTTCGTCTGTCCAAATTAAACAAACTTCTTCAGATAAAAGTTTAAGAGGATGTTTCATCCATTAAATAGGAAAAGTCATATGACATCACTTCCTGATTCCTTTAAAAAAATACTTCAAAGTGTTTAAAGTAATAGTTCAAATCTTTGCTTTAAAATTTCAAATAAAAAAAAAATATATATAAATATACATATAACTAATTATGAAAGTGTCACTTTGCTTGTCCAGCCTGTTAAAGGACATTGTTTTTAAAAATGTGTCATCTTTCTAAAGCCTTTAAATTTAGCAAACATTTCAGGTTGCAGTTCTCATTGAGACCTGGATGACAAAAGGCATTCAGCTGTAATTGCCAAATGAGTTCCTTTTCTTCAAGTATTAAGACCATGGACCTCCCGGGGGTCAGGGGGGAATTGTTTTTAAAACTGTGAAAGAAAAGCTGTGGTGAATATTGTCAGAGATATGCCTGGCTAGTGCATTGGTAAGATTGGGTTTCCCAATGTTGTAAATATGTTCGTAAATTCGCTGTTTCAAGTGCCTCCCTTTACAATGACACCAGAAGCTTAGCCAATTGTTGGTCAATCATTTTGTCCTTGTATTGTGGTATAATTTTGGGTGATTGCAGGATGCTACTCATGGAAATATAAGATGAATGCAGCAGAGACCAATATTGTGAGGCAAAGGCTAGACATTCTGGCAGACTCCTGCCATTGTAGAGGAGTGACTACAGACAACTGAGTGATGGGTCTGTGTAAATGGTACAGCACCTTGGTGGTATGCTGGCTGGGTATCCCCTTCTTGTGCATTTCTCAACTTAACTGAATGGCCAAATCCTGCTGTGGGCATACCTCTCAGCTGTACAGATTCCTCAGGTTATACAAAGCCAGAAATCATATAGCTGGTCAGTTTCCATTCACATTGTGCTTAAAAGCAGGTTTGTGGTTATTCATTCATGGGTTGGCAGTCAGGGGTAAGTATGAGCAGACATTAGAGTTTCAGACTTCACACACTCCATGACATCCATACTTCTAGGCACCCCTCTGTTATTCTATCCTCTTCTCAACATTATGGGAGTGATATTTCAGGAGTATCTCTATAGTTGGACCTTTATCACTGCAGTATTTATGTCTTGGTTCACAGTTCTTGCACTACAACATGGAGTGGCATGCTACTGGCATTTGGCAGCATGGAGATGCATTCATTTTCTGTTTACTGTATTACGTTATTAGTTAGGACCCTATGACATCCCCTATGATGGCAGTATGAGTGAGGCATTGGGGTTTGCCTGAGGCCTGTAAGCCATGTGAGAGTAATGCAGGCCATCTGAATCAGACCAGGGCATTCTGTCACTCATTCACTCCAGGCTGCAAGCCGGTGGATTCCCCCGGGGTGACAGTGGTAATTGGGTGAGGTGTTCCTGGCAATCCTTCCTGTTCATACTGATCCATCAATCTGGATTTGGGCAGGGTGTTGCTTAGGGCTAGATACACACCTGCATGGGACACCTATTCAACACACTGAGTCATGTACCTTTTGCCATAGTCAGTGGGGTCATTCTGTAATCATTCCAATAGCAAGGATCTCAACTGTGAGATACCTGTGGGTGTTTGGGGGTGACCTGAGTGCATGTGTGATATGTCAGCTTAGGGCACCTGCCTCACAGGTATAAGTGGGACCTTATCCATATCCAACCTTGTGTATGGCCATTGGCAGTCTGGCATTAATGTGTAACAGTGCTTTGATGGTGTGGCAGTGATTGGGCAGACAACCAGTATTCCATAATGGAGGGACAACCAATGTTATGCTAACTTCTAGATATATAATTCCACAGCTACATGCAGCTGAGAGTTATTGTAGACACTGCATAGGGTACTTCCACCTGTGTAGTGTTTCAATGTAGGGCCCTCTGTTCATAGCCTGTCCAGCTTTCCACGATTGACTGCTATTGACATCTGGAAAGTGTACAACCATTAACATGGGTGTCACTGAGAAGCACATTGGCTGGCACTGCAGTTATTGGGACATAGCCCTGTCAAGCACAGTACTGTACCTAGGCAACTGAGACACAACATGCAGACCTACATGCTGACCACTTCCACATTACAATAAACACACAGAAACCTAGCACACTGATCCCTGCATATTGTAGACATGCACCAATTTATCATGTTGATTGGGACATCTCTGGCACTCTGTGCTCCACTGTTATTACTCCACAAACTTGCATATTACTGCATTTCTATATGGGGTTGTGGGGGGGCACACCTGACAACTTTACACATTTGCAATGACTGCAGGGGTATTTCACTTACTCTGTTTACTTCCATTTAGTATTGTATTATGACCTATTGTGCACAAATGAGGCATCTTAGTAGAATACACATTAGACTGTATTTGCATACATTTCAGTTTCAGACTTCTTGCCCTTCAGAACTATGATGCAACTGCCAGACCTGTTGTACTATGTCTGTGTAGGTCTGTAAGGGGGCTGTTCACCATTGCCAGCATTTGAGGGTGTTAGCCCGACCTTTCTCTATGGTCATCTACACCTGTCCTGCAGGGTGAGGCTGCGGGTGGGTATATGAACCCACAGTGCCAGCCATGTGTGTGGCCTATGGACACACAGTTATATGGGCCACCACATGTGCTTTGGTGGGAGTTGTCATCTTGTGTACTACTGCCTAGTATATTGACACTAGTATTTATTATGGATTTCCTGTTGTTGCATATAGCTGTCAGCTGTCTGATGCTATCCCATTCAGCTACACAATTCCCTTGCATGCTTGGATCCATACCATAGATCTCAGTATCAGAGCATACTACTACATTCACTAATTGATAGGAGGAGTGACTTACCTTGTGCCTGGGCCAGTACTGCAGATGGTTCTGGAGGGCTGACTATGTCAGATGCACACAGTACACTACCTATACATGGGAAGGCAGAGGTAGTGTCATGTTTGGCATCCCTTTTACTGTATGTGCGAGTCAGAGAGAAGTGTCATTCCCTGGGTTACTATTGTGTCAGTGTATATGCTATGCGTTGCCTCTTTGCCAAGGCCTGGGCATACTGGGCACGCCTCCTGCCTACAAGCGCAGGCTCAGGTAGTTCCTCCATCAAGTCACTCTGTGCCTGTGATGGCTTTGGCAATAGTGGGGGCTGTGTGGCCCTGCCCCGCACTGTTCCTGTTACAGCTGTTTCCACAGGATCATATTGTGTAACATGGCACATACTATGAACATTTGTGTACATGTAGCTGGAGAGTACTGCAAGGCTCTACTGTCAATGCAGTAAAACCATGACTTGAGCATCCCAAACACACACTCTGTAATGATTCTGGTTTGTGCATATGCCTCATTATGGAGTTCTTGTTCAGGTGTGTGAGCATTTCTGAGGGGTGTCATCACCCATGGCTCTAGTTTGTAGCCAGCATCCCCCACTAGGTAGCCATATGGGATGTCCCCACTGGCAAATGACTGGTATAGCTGTGTCATATGCCAGATGTGGGAGTCATGATAGCTTTCAGGTCTGCCAGCACACACATTGTTGATATTGCCCTGGACATCGCACATGACCTGGCAGTTGATGGAGGGGAAGCCCTTGCAGTTTATGTAGATCCTACCCCACCTGGTGGGTCGTGCTTTGATGTGTATGTGTGTGCAGCATATAGCTCCCACTACCTCAGGGTATTCTGCTCTGTGGTGGAAGAGATGCATATTGCTGGTCAATGCCTCATGGGTGTTGAGGAAATATATGTACTCACTGGCATGTGCTGACATGGCATCCAGGGACTGGTGGAGTACCCTTTATGCTGATGCCTGTGAAATCCCCATGATATCCCCAGTTGGCCTTTGGAAGGTACCTGTAGCTAGTATTCTTAAGCCTACATATACCTTGTTATCCACTAGGATAGGTTCCCCTCTGTTGGTTCTGTGTGTGAGACAGAGCCAGCACAGCTCAACAATTTACTGTAGAATTTCCCTGTCCACCCTATAGTGCTCCACTATCTCCAGCTCATGTAACCCCTGCTAGGTTACCCTAGGTCTGTACACTCTTCTCCTCCTCCTCACTGTGGGATGGTCATCAGGATTCACATCCTCACTACCCTCAGCCTCTTGCACATATTGATGTATGAGAGCAACAGCAGCCCCTAACATTTTGTTAGTTTTGTCAGGTAGAATTTCTCCATCTGTGTACACCGGTGGTGTAGAGTTTGTGAGAAAAAACAGACTTAAAGGTGTTTGTATAGTTTATAGTAGTGTGCTGGGCTGGGCTGCTGCCTGTGTAATTGGCTGATTCTGATACATTTCACCTGCCAGCTCTGCTAGTTCTTCTTGATTGCCTTCCTAATGTTGTTTTCCCTTCCCATTACCTCCCTGTTTAAGCCCCAAGGTGCACCCCACATACCCAGTTCTCAGATGTGAACAGTTCTACTATTTCCTGTTTTTTCTTTTTTTATTTTCTTTTTTTTATTTTATGTTTAAAACCTGGTGCATGGAGCGCACACCCATTTAACCAAGGAAACAGTCCTTAACAATGTAATACACACCCCCTTCCTTAGCTGTGCTTAGTTAAGGGCAAACACAGGACACAGAGCTCCAAGAAACTTACAGTATGCATGGACCCCTTATGAGGTCATCCACCTCTTCTACTTATACAGTGGTATTGCTGCACCTACATGGCTGGGTGCAAGCTAACACTGAGAGGAAATCTGTGATTCAGTATCATTCCCCTCATTTGCATAAACCAGACTGCTAATTCATAGTTACCACACTCACACTGAGCCTTCCCCTTAGCAACCACTATTCCCTGGTATTGTTGTCTTATGCATGCCATTGACTATTATGGCAAAATGCAGTTTTGGGTATAAAAGCTTATTTCCCCCTTTTTTTTTTAATTTTGTTACGATCCCGTTTGCGCACCGCTGCCCTATGCTTAAATGGCCGAGATCGGCCAATAAAAAAATAAAACTTACTTTTTATAAAATATCAGCTACTTTTCATGCCAATGGCCATATATTTGGCCATTGGCATGCCTACTACATAGAACACATGCTTTATTTTGAGCTGTCATGCCTCCGTTTTTGTAATTTTCAGAAATGTATTTGGTTAGTAACCGAATACATTTCTGCAGGGAACACTATTCCTGCACAGACACCTGCCAGCTTCCTGGATCAC
Organism: Protopterus annectens; assembly: GCF_019279795.1. Classification (NCBI taxonomy): domain Eukaryota; kingdom Metazoa; phylum Chordata; order Ceratodontiformes; family Protopteridae; genus Protopterus; species Protopterus annectens. The sequence continues at coordinate 1,334,601,603 of NC_056744.1, read as the reverse complement.
TAATTCACCTCATTTGCATGGTTTTCACCAGCAAATGAGCTAATTAGCATATGGCAGTGGTGTCCATGTGGGAATAGTGTAGGGGTGCTCGTTCACGTCTGGGGGACTCAATCCTGGATCACTCATCTGCCATATTGCATGCAGCAGCTCTTGCACTATTCCTGCACTCTGTGCAGAGCTTGCTGTATCTGGGGGCAGATTTTTGTGGACTATACTAGTAGTAATATAAACAACTGAAATATTTTATTCCTTTAATGTGCATCCTGTGAAGCCGCAGGTCCCAACTAGGGCCACCATATTCTATCTCGGATCTTATCAGACTTGAAAACCATTCAGATAAGACCTTACTTAATCATATCAACCTGCAAATGCATCCCACAGTTTTTGGGGCCGAGGTATAAATGTCATTAATGTGTCAGAAATTGTTTAATTGTCATCCGTTGGAATACCTAGCTTTAAAGAAGCCCCACTGTCTCTGTGAATTACTGATTTTGCAAATAGAGTGATTCTAACTGGACCAAAAACTAACGTGTAATTGTTCCCAAAACTGTTATTCATATTATTGGCTTGGACCCAGAGAGGCAAATTACTGAGAGACAGCTGTAAATAAGACATTTCATTAAGACCAGTTCTTATTTTACCCTGCTTTGTCAACTGCATATAGAATATAGAAAATTGATGATTCAAAGTGAATATACAGTAAAAGTGTAAAGCAAAGTCAGGGACATTCTGTGCAATCTGGGATGGTTTCAACTTTGATACACATAAAACAGTAGCCAGTGTGACTATTCCAACTTATTTCATACAAGTACATCTCTTCCCATTTAGTGACTGCAGTCCTGATCTGCTTGTTAGCCCAAAACTGTGAAGCAGATTCAGGAACATTCTGTACAGTGGGAGACAGTTTCAGCTTTGGTGCAAGAGATTAAATGTTCCAACTCATCTTATATAAGTGCAGTCTGGTCCTTTAAAGCAAGCGATAACTGAACAAATAATAGGAGAATAAGTTGCATTCAGTCATAATCAACTCACATTTAGTATCTGCACTCCTCAAAGACTTCCTAACCCTGAAGAGTAAACCAATCTTAGGAATATTCTGTGCACTCATGATATACTTTTAACTTTGTTTGTGTTTTTCGGCTTTTCCCAGTTAGGGCTCGCCACAGTGGAACTCCGGTCCGCTAATGATTGGTAGTGGATTTTTATGTACTGGGTTATCAGCCCTGATGCACAACCTTCAACAAAGGCACGCCCCATTCACGTATGCCTCCACACAGAAGACGCTCTAGCTGAAAATTGAAGGGGACAACATCTTGCTATGAGGCGACAACGCTACCGCAGCACCACCACCGCAGTATATTTTAGTAAACACAAAAAAAAAACAAGCATTAATTTTCACAAATGCAGTCTGGTCATACTAAAATGAGATGAGCAAACTGCAAGAGAATAAGTTGTCCTCAGCCACAGCTATCCTCCAGTTTAGTGAGTGCAATCCTCAATTACTTTGCCAACCCAAAAATATGAAACAGAGTCATTTACATTTTGTGAAATCCGGGACCAAATCAACAAACCAGTGGCCACAAAATAAGTGTCTGACTTATTTCCTATAAATGTGCACTACTCCTATAAAGCCAGGCATTACATTGAGTAAACAAGAAAGGTGTCTTCATCATAACCAACTTACTCCACATGTACTGACTGCAGTTCTCAGTTATCTGCAGATCAACTGACTAATGGGAAAGTCAGTGACATTCTGTAAAGTCAGGGGAAATTTTAACAAAACAGTAGCCACAAAATACATTTTCTGATTTATTTCATACTAATGCACACTGTTCTTATAAAGCAAGACAAATTTCTAAGAGACAGCTGTCAATGACATTTTATTAATGCTATTTCTTATTTTACCAAGCTTTGTCAACTGTATATAGAGTATAAAAAATGATGAGTCAAAGTGAATATACAGTAAAATGAAATAAATAGGGATTCAGGACTGACTTTTGAGGCACTGATTGATTTTCCATATACTGTCTTCCTAAAGAAGTATCCCAATGTATTCTTCATAAAGTTGTATAACCAGTTTAACATTCTTATATGTTATATTTGCAAAGTGCAGTACGATGATAAACCTGCACTTAAAAGTTTGCATGCAATTAAATTATGATTTACTTTATGAAAATCACTGCTACATTCCATATAATACAATATCTACCTGAAATTCAGCATTCATAACATTATGATAGGCAAACATTTTGCAATGAACAAGTTGTAGTATAAGCACATTAATGTTTCTTTAACACATTTTTTTCTGATAAAATTGCATTCAATAATGTGTCCAAAATTAATCTCTCCATAATCTGCTTAATCTGTATAGCATGGAGATAGGTTTAAAAATTCTGATGTCCATTTTTTCATCTAGGTAAATTCAGTTATTTCACATTGTGATCAGGCTAAACTTATAAAGAATCAAAGGGTCTATTATTAGAGAAACTGGAGTAAGCTGGATGCTGGGAATTTAATCCGGCCACTCGATGTCTTTGACTGATCATGCTTATATTCTTTTCCACTACAATATGCAGTTCTTCAATTGATCATGATTCTTAAATAATGGACCAAATCAACAAAACAAGCATTCTGACTTATTTCCTATAAATGTGCACTACTCCTATAAAGCCAGGCATTAAAATGAGCAAACTAGAGAACGTTGCCTTCATCATAACCAACCTATTCCACCTTTACTGACTGCTGTTTTCAGTTATCTGCAGATCAACTGACTAATGGGAATGTCAGTGACATTCTGTTAAATCAGAGGAAGTTTTAACAAAACACTGGCCACAAAATACTTATTCTGACTTATTTCATACTAATTCAAACTGTCCAGTAAAGCAAGTTGTAAAACTGAGCAATCAATGAGACAGAAAAGTAGCATCAGCCACAGACAGTCCATCCTGCCCTTTGCCAGAAAAAAATATGAAATAAATTCAGGGGAATCCTGCAAAATTGGGGATAACTTCAGCTTTGCTACACAAAAAACTGTAGCCAGAGGAAAAATATTCCAGCTTATTTCTACAAAATTTCCTATTAAAAGCAGATGAGCAAACAAGAGAATGATCTGTCTTCAGTCTCAGCCAGCCACATATTTACTGACTGTAGTCTTCAGCTGCTTGTCAGCGCAAAAATCAAAATCAGAATCAGACAGTTTGTGCAATTGGGGACAGCTTCAATAAAACAGTAGCCACACAATGAATATTCCAACTTATTTCCTATAAATGTACATAGCCCTGCAAATAAGTGAGCAACAAGGCAATTTGGCTTTCTCCAAAGTTGCTGCAACCCTATAACAATCTTGGCACATGCACACACAAACAGAAACACACACACTGAAACAGGGATCAGCCACTTTCATCCACAGACTGTTACCCCACCCACCAGACATCACTTAACTATGTACATCAAAGTTTCAATTTACATCCCCTGACAAAAAAGTGGCCCTAGTTTTACCCATTGTCCCAAAAATCTACTGCAGTTAAACAGAAATATTAACATTCAATACTGTGCTACACACACTAATGAAAGTAAATGCATCCTGACACTTAATTCACAAAACTGGAGGTCTGCAGGTTTGTACACTTAATTCCCAATGACTTGACAAAGTCAAGTTATGGTTTCACATCTCAAACAAATGTTCATATCTCTGGAGTCGTAAATGTCACTAAAGAAGTGTAAATGACAATGGGCAGGATTCACGATGGCTTGCACAGAGTCTAAGAGCCATGTAAGACTCCATGCAGCCACCGTGATCCAGGAACAGCTCGAAATCTCATGTAAGAGAAAGCTAAAATGACGCTTACACAGGCAGGGCGTGGATATGCTAATCACCCCACTTGCAGATGAAAGGCATGCAAATGAGGTAGATTAACGATCCACGAAGCTCAAACCAGCCCGTGTAAGAGTCGTGTTCGCTGCAGAAATGTACTCAGTTGACAACTGAGTACGTTTCTGAAAAAAACACAATGGAGCCATGTCAGCTCCAAATAAAGGGTGCATATGTGACAGGCAGCATGCCAATGGCCAAATATGTGGCCATTGGCAAAGTACCCCGATGCAAATATGAGATGTTTAAACGTAGTGCAGCCCCGCGCAAACGGGCTGCGCTACATAAAACATAAAAAGTAAGGTTATAAACCCACAAATGTGGGTTTTATGCAATGCATGGATACACAATGCAGGGACCAGCAGACCAAAAACAACATGGCCACCGTTTAGCTAAGGGGGGAAGCTGAGTCTAAGACATGTAACTAAGCATTAGTAGGCAATCTGATGTAAATGAGTGTTAGAATACTGAATCCCACTGTCACATAGCAAATGAGCACATTCCGAGTAGTGTAATAGTTACATAAGGGGGAGGAACAGAGTAGGAGATAGGTGACATCACAGGGGGGAATGGCAGAAAGAAATACAGTTCATTGGAGGTCAGTGTTACGTGACAGATGTCAGACACATATCATGGAAAGCGGAGTGCCACAAGATAAGCATGGGAAAGTCAAGAAATGGAAGGTGTACACTGTTGCCAACACCAAAGTTTCTTGCTGGGCATGCATGCGCACGTGTGCGCACCAGGAGGCGTGAGTAGGGCAGTGTGCGTGCGTGTAAGGTAGACTGAGCATGTGGGAGCCTGTAGGCAGACTTGTAAGACTGTTTGCGCTGGTGTGCGTGCGTTTTAACCTGAATAAGTAGATTCTAAACTGTGTAAGCATGTGTGCATGCATGTAAGCCACTGTGAGCGTGTTTCCGCTGGTATGCGCATTGCTCCCCCCTGAGGAAACAGAAAGGAAAAAGGAAGCAACAGAAATAGTAGGAAGCTAGCAGGGAATACTGCTGGAGCTAGCAGGTGAAAACAATTAGAAGCAGGCAATTACACAGGCAGAACACAAGTCCAGCCCAGCACTTAAAAGTCTGCAAACAGCAGTGCAGTATGATTCTCTCAAGAGACACTGCAAGACAGAAGTAAGCTATTAGAAGTGAATACTGAAAAAGCTTTACTCAGACCAAAAATGCTAGGGGCTGCCATAGCTGTCATAAGGAGACATAGGCGACTTGCTGAAGGTGGTGACAATGCAAATGCTGCCAGACAACCCACAGTGAGGAGATGGAGAAGAGTGTACAGGCCCAGGGTCACCTACCAGGGGTTACATGAGCTGGAGATAGTGGAGCGCTATAGAGTGGACAGAGACCTCCTGCAGCAAATTGTTGAGCTGTGCAGGCCACACCTCACACACAGAACCAACAGAGGGGAACCCATCCCAGTGGAAACCAAGGTATGTGTTGGCTTAAGAATACTAGCAACAGGAACCTTCCAGAGACCAACTGGTGATATGATGGGGATCTCACAGGCATCAGCATCCAGAGTACTGCACCAGTTCTTGGATGTCATGTCAGCACATGTCGAAGATCATGTATATTTCCCCAATTCACATGAGGCATTGGCCAGCAATATGCGTCTCTTCCAGCAAATAGCAGAATACCCTGAGGTAGTGGGTGCAATAGACTGCACGCATATACGCATCAAAGCACCAGCTGGTGAGCGAGGTAGGGCATACATTAACCGCAAGGGCTTCCCCTCCATCAACTGCCAGGTCATGTGTGATGCCCAGGGCATAATAATGAATGTGTGTGCTGGCTGCCCTGGAAGCTACCATGATTCACATATCTGGCATCTGATGCAGCTGTACCAGACATTTCCCAGTGGGGACATCCCACATGGTCACTTAGTAGGGGATGCTGGATATGCACTGGAGCCGTGGCTGATGACACCCATCAGAAATGCACACACACCTGAACAGGAATGCCATAATGAGGCACACGCACAAACACAAAATTTAATCGAGCATGTGTTTGGGCTGCTCAAGTCATGGTTCCGGTGCCTGGACACATCTGGTGGAGCCTTGCAGTACTCACCAACTACATGTACCCAAATTGTCATGGTATGTGCTATGCTACATAATATGATTCTGCGAAAACAGCTGCAGCAGGATCAGCATAGGGCTGGGCCAAACAGCCCCCCACCATTGCCAAGTCAATCACAGGCAGAGCGTGACTCAGAGGAGGAACAACCTGAGTCTGCCCCAGTAGGCAGAAGGAGGAGTGCCTAGTATGCCTTGGCAAAGCGGCAACACATACACTGGCTCAGTAGGGACCCTGGAAATGATACCTCTCTCCGACTCACACATATAGTAAGAGGGATGCCTAAGTTGACAAAACCTGCTTTCAAACATGTACAGGGAGTGTAGTATGTGCATCCGACAGAGGCAGCCCTGCAGCACCACCTGAGGCATGATCGCCATGTGTTAAGCAATGTAACATCATGCAGTATATGTAAACTTGATGACCCTGACTAACATCCTACCCTCACCAAGCATGATGCCACAATATGAAGATGAGATGATCAATTGCAATAATTGGCTGAAGTATTGCTGTTAGTCAAAGGGGATCCAATGTGTGCCAGCCTGGGATGACATGCTGAGCACTACATGATGCTCCACCTGCTAGCGGTGATGTGCACCTATCAGTCCTGGCCTTATGGATACTGGCAAAGGCTATTGTTACTCCCAGTGTGCCTTGACTAGGTAAGGCTCAAAACACAAACCCACCTCCATAGGAATCACAAGGGATAAGAACCTAGATGTAATGCTACCCAATGCCAGAAGTCTAAACAGTAAGACGCATGCAGTCTAAACTCCCCTCAGAATGGAGAATGTTGATATCTGTTCTGTAACAGAAAACTGGGTCAAGGCTCACAACAGCACCCTAACACTACCAGGTTACACCTCATACTGTGCTTTACAGCCCCAAAACATGGAACAAGCTACAAAAGGAGGGTGACGAGCAATAATTGTCAAGGATAACCACACCCCCATGTTGGTACCACAATAGGAAGCAGCATGGACTAGCCATGGTCAAGTAACAGTGGCTAAAACTGCCTCCCAGTTTATAGCCTGCTACAGACTACCGTCCTAACACCAGGAACTGCACTTGGCCTATGTTGGAATACATGAATATATCAAGTACTTCAAACCACATTATATTGGGTGACTGAAAATACCCAAACATAGACTGGGAGCATTATTCTAGCTCCAACACCCTAGGACAAAGGTTCCTAGAATCCATAAACCAAAATGCTCAGGAGCAACGTACCACTCCCACAAGGGGGGTAAGCATACTGGATGTGATAATCAGCAACATGGGTACTGTATGGCCAGATGAGAAGTGTATCCCTCACTGGTAAGATCAGACCATAGAGTAATCACACTGGATATACACATCCTGACCACAGTCCCTGGCCAGAAAACCACAGTGAAAAACATGTGTAAAGCAAATGTTGCACTCCTCCAAACTGATGTGGAATCCAGTAAAGGCCCTGTGCCTGTGCAAAATATGGGCCACACCTCAGATCCCGTTATACATGCATTCCATGAACACTGCCAGGTATGCATGGATTATGCAATCCCAAATAAAACCAAGACACAATGCCATACACGCAGGCATCTGGCATGGTGGACCCCAGCCATTACCAAACCATGCAAGAGAATGAGGAAGCTACTACATGATAGAGCAAACCTAAAAAGGGAAGTAATCTCTGATCAGTATTAAGGCAATAAAATATGTCCACTCATACAATCCACTAAGGCCAGCTACAACAAGTTGAATGTGTGAATCTTGAGGCAATGTTACACCTGCCCCATGTACACAGACAACCCTCTCCTCCCCCCAAGAAATACAAATATATGTGAGAGATGCAACCATTTATCCAAACCGGAGGCTGAGCTCTCTCAACTCAGTACTGTCAAAACTAGTCAGGAGGAGAAGGTAACCACACACACCACAAACCCAGTCTCACATAGACCTATCACAACTGCAAACCAAATACATAAACACAGAAAAACATTCCCAGAGGCTCTAATTACAAACACACCACATCAACAGAGGTCTCCAAAGCAGACACCCAAGCAACCACTACCTCCAAACATAGCACATGCAACGCATAGTACACAAAGGTGGTGTGCCAAACAGTCACAGGCCAGAAGGAGAAACAACATGCCTGATACAGTTGTAATAGGTGACTCCATAGTCAGACACACTGCTGACCCGCTCACCAGACTGAACAAGGGAAAGGGTACAGTAAGCTGCCTGTAGGCTGCTACAATACGCCACATAACACAAGCATGCAGGTCACCCCAAAGCAAGTACAAATATGATGCAGTCATTGTCCATGCTGGTGTGAATGACCTGAGACGTACCTCCCCGGACTACATGAAAAGAGACATAGATGAGCTCTCCGATTATGTAGGCCAGGTCGATATGACTCTGACCTTGGGCAGCATCCTACCTTCACCAAGAATGATGCCACAGTACAAACACAGAATGATCAGCTCTAACAAGTGGCACAATTACTGGTGTCATTCCATGGGGATCCAATGTCTGTCCGCTTGGGATGTCATGATTGACAAGCCACACTGCTTTGCCAGGGATGGCTTGCACCTGTCACCCCTGGGTGTCTGGATATTGGCTAAGGCTCTTGCCACCTTCATAGAGCCTTTTGTAGGCAAGGCTGAAAAGACTAACCCACCTCCCTAGAAAACATAAGTGGAAAGAAACATAAGGATAATGCTGCCCAATGCCAGACATCTAAACCTCAAGATGCATGCTCCCGAAGCCCTCCCCAGTATGGAGAACATCGATGTCTGTGCAGTGACAGAAACCTGCAGCAAGGCTCCTGAGAGCACACCAGCACTACCAGGTTATACCTCATATCATGCATCTTGGTCCCAAAACCTGAAGCAAATCATAAAAGGAGGGGGAGTATCCATATTCAGCAAAGATACCCACACGTCCAGGTAACTGACAATGCACGAAGCATCGGAGACCACCCATGTGCAACTAGCCATAGGCAAAACTGCTGTACAGTCTGTAGCATGCTACATACTACACTCTCACACACAGGAACCCCACTCAGCATTCCTGAAGACACTGGACAGTATGACTGTGTCACCAAATACCAAACAAGGTACTCACAAATAACCACATAGGTGGTAATCCATTACGTATGGAAGGAGTAATCAGGGACCTAGGGACACAAGTGGACAGTAACCTCTCATGTGACACTCACATTGCCAATGTGGCAAGGAAGACCTTCTATATTGGCCACCTTATCATGAAAGGAATCACATCTATGCCAATAGAGGTCATTATGCCTCTATACTGTTCTCTTATTAGGCCCATAATTTAGTACAATGCCTCATTTGGGATGTACCTCACCCGACACCTGCAACAGTTAGAAAGACCTCAAAGGTACCTCACCAAGAGGATAAAGGGTCTCAAATATATGTCATATGCTGCCTGGCTGTAGACATCCCAGCTGTATGCAGTCACATACTGCCTATGCAGAGGCGTTGTATGCCTGTTGTACAAGGCCATGTCCAGCACAGGATTAATGGACATGCTCCACCCCAGAGAACCCAAATCCATCAGAGTTGTGAGAGCGAGATATGTCAACCTCAACACATAATGAAATAGGATGTGCTGGAGGGACAGATACATAACCCAGAGGCTCCCTACACCCCGGAATGGAATCCCACTCCATGTTAGGCAGAGCCCCTCACTGTCTCTCTTCAACAGGAATCTTGCCAAGTGGATGGGTGATCGTAGATGTACACTGGGGGTCTTCACTGTGTCACGTCTAGACAGAGGCACAGTAAAGTAAATCCTAAATGGCCATAATATTCACATAGCAAGGGGTGGCAAAAGCCACACACACTCTGGCTAGGCTTATAAATGCCCTAGGGCAGATAGCTAGTATGAACCTATGAACCTATGAAGATACAAATTGTACAGGACACTAAGGATAATCACAAGGCTTTCTTAACTGATGGTAGGAACCTTGTTGGGAATTCACAGATATGCTCTGAATCACTCAAATAATACCAACAATATACCAAACACACACACATTGCCAACATCCAACCTGACAGGTTCAGTGCAAACTCCCCTCCCCCAAATGCCAAATATCTAGCCCAGCAGAGTGCTAGCCCCCTGACATTGCAGATGCTGAGGTAACAGCCAGCATCTACAAAGCAAAACACACAGCATCAATGGTACGAGATGGTGTCCTGGGCGGAGTCCAACGTGGACTCCAAGAGGAATGGAACGACATATAACACTACTGCTCAATGTCAGCCTTACCACAGGATATGTACCCAAAGAGCAGTGTACAACAACAGTGGTCCTCCTCCACAAAGGTGTTGCCTGAATGGATACTGCAAACTACCACCCCAGAATCCTGACAAGCTTGGTCTGCAAAGCTATGGAATGGATCAGCATGTACCTCAGACATAAAGATATTGGGGACCTACTGACACTGGACCCTTCACAGTGTGGCTTTGTTAACTGCAGATCCTGCCCATTAAACATGTTTGACTCATTTGAAACAGTCATTAAGGCCATTGATGAGGGGAATGTGGTCCACACAGCCTAGCTGGATCTTGCAAAAGGCTTCTATACAATACCCCACGTGTTCATTATAGATAAGCTCACCAGCTTAAATATAAACCCCTATGTCAGTAGAGGGTTTGCAAACCAGCCCAAGGACAGAACTGCCATGGTCAGAAATGCTGCAGCCATGTCAGACTACAAACCAGATACAACTGGCATCCCACAAGGCTCAGTCCTGGGACCTCCCTTGTTTGGTATATATGTCCCATAGGTACAGGCCAACATGGAAGGACTGTGTCTGAACAAGTTTGCAGAGGACTACAAACTGGCCACCATATCTGACCCTCCAGCTGATACAAGCATCCCACAAAAGGGCCACATAGAAACAGACAACTGGTGCCATAGCCATGTCAGCAAGCTAATTGCAGAAAAATGTATAGACATCCCCAGTGGATATACAGTAAGTGCCCACCAATTACCACATAGGTGTTAACCCATTAAGTACTGAAGAAGTAATAAGAGACCTGGGGACACAAGTTGATAGATATCTTGCATTGGACAAGCATGTGGCTGTAGTGGTTACAGAAACATACCATATACCCACTTAATCATGAAGTTAGTCAGATCTAGACCAGGGGAGGTTATTGTGGCTCTGCAGTCATCCTTCATCTGACTCACAATTGAGTACAATAGCCCTTGTGGGATGTACATCAGCAGACACCTCCATCAACTGGAAAGACCCCAAAAGTACCTCACCAGGAGTATCAAAGAGCTCGAACAGATGCCATGTGTTGGCTGATTAAACAAACTGCAGCCTCACAATTGAGTACAATGGCCCCTGTGGGATGTACCATAGCAGACACCTGCAACAACTGGAATGACCACGCAAATACCCCACCAGGAGGATTGCAGAGCTGTAACAGATGCCATGTGTCACCTGAGTAAAGTAACTGCAGCTCCACACAGTGCCATACTGCCTGGCTGGAGGTGAACTGTGCCTGATGTTTAGAGCCATGACCAACCTGGTATCAATGGACATTTGGCACCATGTAAACAATGAATGCTGCTGACCTATGCAGCTGACAGGCCTGAACCCCAGCACAGACACAAACATGACATGCTCTACTGATTGGTCTACAACCCAGAAGCTCACTGCACTCACAACTAAACTTCCACTACAGGATATCCAGGGAGTCCCTCAGTGACTGTCATCCAGAGGAATCATGATGACTGGATGGGAGATGGCAGGTGTACCCTGGATATCACCTGTATGTCATGGGTAGACAGAGGCACAGCACACTAACCGTGACATATGTCATGGGAAACACCAGTAAATGTGTGTTGAAGGACAAACACTCTCTGACTAGCATTACAAATGGACTAGGGCACATGGCCATTGTTTGTCACTGTCCACACAAGTTGTGGAATACAATAACAATGTCGGACAATCATGCACTAAGCTGTCCATATCTGAACAAAATGCAACATGGTCATATCTGCACAACTGGCCCTCAACCAGTCTGGTGTGCTCACTATAAACATTACAAGCTGTGATACGACTGAAACCGATCATACTGTCCACCACAGTGAAAGTTTTGCACCAGTACACTATACAACAATACAACTGTTTGGTCAGCAGGAAAGGATGATGACAACTGTATGCAAACTATCCCATGGCGACCCTGCAGGCACAGAATAATGCCTGTTAGGTTCAGACACACAGCAGTTTGGCAGTAAGAACACAACCTGATGTCCAACACTCAACTGTACATGTGATATATAGATGGCGTCCACACACAAACAGAAATGTGGTGGTCCACAGATCCAAACATAAGGAAAGGTCACACTGGGCATGCTCGCACACTTAGATAAATGAGATGTGGCAGTCAAGAAGCCATACAGACTGTGAAATGGGCATGCTCACACACTTAGGCCATGTCACAGTTCAGTAGTTGCACACACATACCTGGCATTTCTATGTGTTAACACAGGAACCTCCTACAATACAGACATCTGCCCAGTGCACACAGTGAAGTTACAACAGAGACATAAGTAAAGTACTGGATCCCACTCATATGCAAACATCTCCCACAGTACACACGTTGATTATAGAGATAGGGAAGGCTATGGCAATAAAGACCCACAAACAGTATATGAGCAACAAATACATGCATCTGACAGGTAAACATATGGCCATAGTGTGCAATACCTGACCGTTGTACCTAGGGAATACAGAAGGCTATCCACAGTGTATTTGGCATCTGCCTCCACAGTACAGTAGGCCACTGTGCCTGTGCAAAGTTAATGCATAGATATGCTCTCCCCCTTACTGATGGATAGTAACAGATGTACATACCTCTTCATCCATAATGATGTCAGCACACTATACATATGTCAGAAGCAGAACTTATACCCAATAATGTGAATAGCGTGCTCCACTACTGCGTCCTTAACAAGTGTCATAACATAGTTAGGTATGGGTTTGAATCCTGCAAGTGCCCAGTGTATGTATGGGGGAGTAGTGTGTGCAATTCCATGTGTATGAAAAATGTCCATTTTGGCAACTAGTACTACACAAAACATGCTGCATATTCCACTGTCTAAACACTGATGATGTCAGCACCCTATAAGTATAGCAGGAGAAAACAATTCCCCCAGTAATACAAAGAGCACGCTCTGCTAATGCGTCTTTCACTAGTGTCATAACATAGTTAGGTAGGGGTTTGAATCCTGCAAGTGCCCAGTGTGTGTGTGTGACTGTGTATGGAGATGGAGAAGAGTGTACAGGCCCAGGGTCACCTACCAGGGGTTACATGAGCTGGAGATAGTGGTGCGCTATAGAGTGGACAGAGACCTCCTGCAGCAAACTGTTGAGCTGTGCAGGCCACGCCTCACACACAGAACCAACAGAGGGGAACCTATCCCAGTGGAAACCAAGGTATGTGTTGGCTTAAGAATACTAGCAACAGGAACCTTCCAGAGACCAACTGGTGATATGATGGGGATCTCACAGGCATCAGCATCCAGAGTACTGCACCAGTTCTTGGATGTCATGTCAGCACATGTCAAAGATCATGTATATTTCCCCAATTCCCGTGAGGCATTGGCCAGCAATATGCGTCTCTTCCAGCAAATAGCGGAATACCCTGAGGTAGTGGGTGCAATAGACTGCACGCATATACGCATCAAAGCACCAGCTGGTGAGCGGGGTAGGGCCTACATTAACCGCAAGGCTTCCCCTCCATCAACTGCCAGGTCATGTGTGATGCCCAGGGCATAATAATGAATGTGTGTGCTGGCTGCCCTGGAAGCTACCATGATTCACATATCTGGCATCTGATGCAGCTGTACCAGACATTTCCCAGTGGGGACATCCACATGGTCACTTAGTAGGGGATGCTGGATATGCACTGGAGCCGTGGCTGATGACACCCATCAGAAATGCACACACACCTGAACAGGAATGCCATAATGAGGCACACGCACAAACACAAAATTTAATCAAGCATGTCTTTGGGCTGCTCAAGTCACGGTTCCGGTGCCTGGACACATCTGGTGGAGCCTTGCAGTACTCACCAACTACATGTACCCAAATTGTCATGGTATGTGCTATGCTACATAATATGATTCTGCGAAAACAGCTGCAGCAGGATCAGCATAGGGCTGGGCCAAACAGCCCCCCACCATTGCCAAGTCAATCACAGGCAGAGCGTGACTCGGAGGAGGAACAACCTGAGCCTGCCCCAGTAGGCAGAAGGAGGCGTGCCTAGTATGCCTTGGCAAAGTGGCAACACATACACTGGCTCAGTAGCGACCCTGGAAATGATACCTCTCTCCGACTCACACATATAGTAAAAGGGATGCCTAAGTTGACACAACCTGCTTTCAAACATGTACAGGGAGTGTAGTATGTGCATCCGACAGAGGCAGCCCTGCAGCACCACCTGAGGCATGATTGCTATGTGTTAAGCAATGTAACATCATGCAGTATATGTAAACTTGATGACCCTGACTAACATCCTACCCTCACCAAGCATGATGCCACAATATGAAGATGAGATGATCAATTGCAATAATTGGCTGAAGTATTGCTGTTAGTCAAAGGGGATCCAATGTGTGCCAGCCTGGGATGACATGCTGAGCATGACATGATGCTCCACCTGCTAGCGGTGACGTGCACCTATCAGTCCTGGCCTTATGGATACTGGCAAAGGCTGTTGTTACTCCAAGTGTGCCTTGACTAGGTAAGGCTCAAAACACAAACCCACCTCCACAGGTATCACAAGGGATAAGAACCTAGATGTAATGCTACCCAATGCCAGAAGTCTAAACAGCAAGACGCATGCAGTCTAAACTCCCCTCAGCATGGAGAATGTTGATATCTGTTCTGTAACAGAAAACTGGGTCAAGGCTCACAACAGCACCCTAACACTACCAGGTTACACCTCATACTGTGCTTTACAGCCCCAAAACATGGAACAAGCTACAAAAGGAGGGTGACGAGCAATAATTGTCAAGGATAACCACACCCCTATGTTGGTACCACAACAGGAAGCAGCATGGACTAGCCATGGTCAAGTAACAGTGGCTAAAACTGCCTCCCAGTTTATAGCCTGTTACAGACTACCATCCTAACACCAGGAACTGCACTTGGCCTATGTTGGTATACATGAATATATCAAGCACTTCAAACCACATTATATTGGGTGACTGAAAATACCCAAACATAGACTTGGAGCATTATTCTAGCTCCAACACCCTAGGACAAAGTTTCCTAGAATCCATAAACCAAAATGCTCAGGAACAACGTACCACTCCCACAAGAGGGGTAAGCATACTGGATGTGATAATCAGCAACATGGGTACTGTATGGCCAGATGAGAAGTGTATCCCTCACTGGTAAGATCAGACCATACATAGAGTAATCACACTGGATATATACATCCTGACCACAGTCCCTGGCCAGAAAACCACAGTGAAAAACATGTGTAAAGCAAATGTTGCACTCCTCCAAACTGATGTGGAATCGAGTAAAGGCCCTGTGCCTGTGCAAAATATGGGCCACACCTCAGAACCCGTTATACATGCATTCCATGAACACTGCCAGGAATGCATGGATTATGCAATCCCAAATAAAACCAAGACACAATGCCATACACGCAGGCATCTGGCATGGTGGACCCCAGCCATTGCCAAACCATGCAAGAGAATGAGGAAGCTACTACATGATAGAGCAAACCTAAAAAGGGAAGTAATCTCTGATCAGTATTATGGCAATACAATATGTCCACTCATACAATCCACTAAGGCCAGCTACAACAAGTTGAATGTGTGAATCTTGAGGCAATGTTACACCTGCCTCATGTACACAGAAAACCCTCTCCTCCCCCCAAGAAATACAAATATATGTGAGAGATGCAACCATTTATCCAAACCGGAGGCTGAGCTCTCTCAACTCAATACTGTCAAAACTAGTCAGGAGGAGAAGGTAACCACACACACCACAAAACCAGTCTCACATAGACCTATCACAACTGCAAACCAAATACATAAACACAGAAAAACATTCCCAGAGGCTCTAATTACAAACACACCACATCAACAGAGGTCTCCAAAGCAGACACCCAAGCAACCACTACCTCCAAACATAGCACATGCAACACATAGTACACAAAGGTGGTGTGCCAAACAGTCACAGGCCAGAAGGTGAAACAACATGACTGATACAGTTGTAATAGGTGACTCCATAGTCAGACACACTGCTGACCTGCTCACCAGACTGAACAAGGGAAAGGGTACAGTAAGCTGCCTGTAGGCTGCTACAATACGCCACATAACACAAGCACGCAGGTCACCCCAAAGCAAGTACAAATATGATGCAGTCATTGTCCATGCTGGTGTGAGTGACCTGAGACGTACCTCCCCGGACTACATGAAAAGAGACATAGATGAGCTCTCCGATTATGTAGGCCAGGCTGATATGACTCTGACCTTGGGCAGCATCCTACCTTCACCAAGAATGATGCCACAGTACAAACACAGAATGATCAGCTCTAACAAGTGGCACAATTACTGGTGTCATTCCAAGGGGATCCAATGTCTGTCAGCTTGGGATGTCATGCTTGACAAGCCACACTGCTTTGCCAGGGATGGCTTGCACCTGTCACCCCTGGGTGTCTGGATATTGGCTAAGGCTCTTGCCACCTCCATAGAGCCTTTTGTAGGCAAGGCTGAAAAGACTAACCCACCTCCCCAGAAAACATAAGTGGAAAGAAACATAAGGGTAATGCTGCCCAATGCCAGACATCTAAACCTCAAGATGCATGCTCCTGATGCCCTCCCCAGTATGGAGAACATCGATGTCTGTGCAGTGACAAAAACCTGCAGCAAGGCTCCTGAGAGCACACCAGCACTACCAGGTTATACCTCATATCATGCATCTTGGCCCCAAAACCTGGAGCAAATCATAAAAGGGGGGGAGTATCCATATTCAGCAAAGATACCCACACGTCCAGGTAACTGACAATGCATGAAGCATCGGAGACCACCCATGTGCAACTAGCCATAGGCAAAACTGCTGTACAGTCTGTAGCATGCTAAAGACCACACTCTCACACACAGGAACCTCACTCAGCCTTCCTGAAGACACTGGACAGTATGACTGCCTCACCAAATACCAAGCAAGGTACTCACAAATAACCACATAGGTGGTAATCCATTACGTATGGAAGGAGTAATCAGGGACCTAGGGACACAAGTGGACAGTAACCTCTCATGTGACACTCACATTGCCAATGTGGCAAGGAAGACCTTCTATATTGGCCACCTTATCATGAAAGGAATCACATCTACCTCAACAGAGGTCATTGTGCCTCTATACTGTTCTCTTATCAGGCCCATAATTTAGTACAATGCCTCATTTGGGATGTACCTCACCCAACACCTGCAACAGTTAGAAAGACCTCAAAGGTACCTCACCAAGAGGATAAAGGGTCTCAAATATATGTCATATGCTGCCTGGCTGTAGACACCCCAGCTGTATGCAGTCGCATACTGCCTACGCAGAGGCGTTGTATGCCTGTTGTACAAGGCCATGTCCAACACAGGATTAATGGACATGCTCCACCCCAGAGAACCCAAATCCATCAGAGCTGTGAGAGCGAGAGATGTCAACCTCAACACATAATGAAATAGGATGTGCTGGAGGGACAGATACATAACCCAGAGGCTCCCTACACCCCGGAATGGAATCCCACTCCATGTTAGGCAGAGACCTTCACTGACTCTCTTCAACAGGAATCTTGCCAAGTTGATGGGTGATCGTAGATGTACACTGGGGGTCTTCACTGTGTCACGTCTAGACAGAGGCACAGTAAAGTAAATCCTAAATGGCCATAATATTCACATAGCAAGGGGTGGCAAAAGCCACACACACTCTGGCTAGGCTTATAAATGCCCTCGGGCAGATAGCTAGCATGAACCTATGAACCTATGAAGATACAAATTGTACAGGACACTAAGGATAATCACAAGGCTTTCTTAACTGATGGTAGGAACCTTGTTGGGAATTCACAGATATGCTCTGAATCACTCAAATAATACCAACAATATACCAAACACACACACATTGCCAACATCCAACCTGACAGGTTCAGTGCAAACTCCCCTCCACCAAATGCCAAATATCTATCCCAGCAGAGTGCTGGCCCCCTGACATTGCAGATGCTGAGGTAACAGCCAGCATCTACAAAGCAAAACACACAGCATCAATGGTACGAGATGGTGTCCTGGGCGGATTCCAACATGGACTCCAAGAAGAATGGAACGCCATATAACACTACTGCTCAATGTGTGTGCAATTCCATGTGTATGAGAAAATGTCCCTTTTGGCAACTAGTACTACACATAACATGCTGCATATTCCACTATCTATACACTGATGATGTCAGCACCCTATAAGTACAGCAGGAGAAAGTAATGCCCCCAGTAATGTAAGTAGCGCGCTCTGCTAATGCGTTTCTCACTAGTGTCATAACATAGCTAGATAGGGGTGTGAATCCTGCAAATGCCCAGTGTGTGTGTGACTGTGTATAGGGGAGTAGTGTGTGCAATTCCATGTGTATGAAAAATGTCCCTTTTGGCAACTAGTACTACACAAAACATGCTGCATATTCCACTGTCTAAACACTGATGATGTCAGCACCCTATAAGTACAGCAGGAGAAAGCAATGCCCCCAGTAATGCAAATAGTGCGCTCTGCTAATGCGTTTTTCACTAGTGTAATAACATAGCTAGGTAGGAATTTGAATCCTGCAAGTGCCCACTGTGTGTGTGACTGTGTATGGGGGAGTAGTGTGTGCAATTCCATCTGTATGAGAAATGTCCCTTTTGGCAACTAGTACTACACAAAACATGCTGCATATTCCACTGTCTAAACACTGATGATGTCAGCACCCTATAAGTACAGCAGGAGAAAGCAATGCCCCCAGTAATGTAAATAACGCACTCTGCTAATGCGTTTCTCCCTAGAGTCATAACATAGTTAGGTAGGGGTTTGAATCCTGCATGTGCCTAGTGCATGTGTGACTGTGTATGGGGGAGTAGTGTGTGCAATTCTATGTGTATGAGAAATGTCCCTTTTGGCAACTAGTACTACACAAAACATGCTGCATATTCCACTGTCTAAACACTGATGATGTCAGCACCCTATAAGTACAGCAGGAGAAAGCAATCCCCCCAGTAATGCAAATAGCGTGCTCTGCTAATGTGACTCTCACAAGTGATCTAACATAGTTAGGTAGGGGGTTGTATCCTACAAATGCCATGTGTAATTTTGTCACACAGTTTGTCCATGTGTGTGGGGTGTTGTTCCCAATATTGCATGACATACATTATATCAGTAATGTCAATGCTCACATTATGTATGTGTGTGCCACCTACACATATGTACCTGTGAACTGCAAGAGTTCCCATGTCCGAAGCCTGCCTCATGTGAATATATGGAATATGCATCAGACAACTGTATGACTGGGGTGTTCTGTGCAGGGGCTGCATGTGGTATGTGACTATACAGTGTGGGTTGTAGATGGTGTCATCCCACCAGCGAGGGATACATGATTGGTCTGGAGCATATAGTCCACATGTTGGTGATGAACAGGTGCAGCATGTTGTCACCACTTGTGGGAGTGGTAACAAGTTGTTCCATAGCAATGCAGGGATGAATGATAAGACACCTTCAGATAGGGTCTCACAGCTAGAATAATGCTCACACTGTATGTTTGGGTAGTTGCAGTACAACCATATCATGGTGTGTGTAGAGACCGTCATATTCCCAGTGTTGTCAGGAAGGCCAAGTGGGTTTCCTGGGTATAGGAGTGTGGTGTGTGCCAGGCTATGAACCTGAAGGCAGTCTAACTCACTGTGTGTTGCACATGGAGAGGCTCTGATGCTTTGTGCAGTGCCACCCACCTGGGGGTGTGTGTATCTGAGGTGCCTTTGGATACATCCCCCCTGTTCTGGTTTGGAGTATGTGTTGGGAATAACAAGCATGGTATCAGGAATAACCTGGCACTGGTGGTGTGCACCTGGGATCCTTGTACCAGGAGTCTGTTACTGCACGGATATTGCTTTATCCCATGCTAACGACAGTTTCCACTGCATGCATCTTGAGGTTTACACTGCTGCTCTTGAGTAGCATTGCTATTAGTGTCCCATCCCGTGTGCTACCTGTGTAGGTGGCTATGTAATGTCAGCCTTGCATACAAAGGCAGTATGTGTGTAGCAACAGCCTCTGCCAATATACAATGGCCCATGGGTGACAGGTGCAAGCTGTCCCAAGCAAAGCAATGTGGCATGTCCAGCATGTAATCCCATACTGACAGGCATTGGATCCCCTTTGGATGTCACTGAAAGATACGTTAAGTGCAGAAACCGATGATCCTGTCTACATATTGTGACAGCATTCATAGTGAGGGTGAGATGCTACCCAAAGCCAGGGTCATACCAGCCTGTGCCACTACCTCAGAGAGCCCCTCCATGTCCCCTAACATGTAGTCCAGGGAGGTGCTTCAGAGGTCATACACACTGGCACAGACAATGACTGAGTCATACTGCTACATGCCTTGGAGTGACTGCTTTGCTTGTGTTATGTGGTGGGTCATAGTGCCCAACGGGCAGCTCAGCGTGACCGTCACCTTGTTCAGCCTGAGAGCAGGACCACCGTGTACGTGTCAATAGAGGTACCTCATACAACCATAGCAGGTGTGTTGTCTAGCTGTATGGCCTGACACTGTTAGGCACACAGGCTTTGTGAGCTATGTGTCGCATGTGCTCTGCTCTGGCATAATGTTTGCTTGTGTGTCTGCTTTGCAGGTGTCAGCTGCTCAGGCAGGATGCTATTCTGAGAGCCCAATAATGTACCTGTGTGTGTCTGTGTTTGGATTGTGGTTGTGGCAGGTCTATGGGAGACTGGTACTGTATTCACTGTAGTATCCCACTCCACCTGACAGGGAATGCCAGTGCTGTGTAAACAGAGCTTAGCCCCCAGTTTGGCTATGTGGTTGCATCTCTCACATGTGTTGTACATGTATGGGAAGGGAGAGGGTTGTCTGTGTACATGAGGCAGCTGTAACATTGCCACATGACTCACAGATTCACCAACTGGACCTGAGAGTAGATTGACAGGTGACCTTTGCACATGCTACCATAGCATTGTGACTCCCACACTAAGTAACGACCCATAGGGCCAATGGGGAACAAGGTACTCAAGGTGACTATGTGAGGGAGTAGTGCTTCTGAATTGTTAGTGCTGGCATATATGAATGCTGTCTTGAGCAAATGTGAGGTACATCATATGCAATGTGTTACAGGCAAGCTACATGCAAACAGGTCAAACAGTGACGTTCTGTCAAGTGACACATGGACATCAGTACAGTAAGCAACACAGATGTCACTAGGGATCCACAGAGGCACTGTATATCTGCACCGCAGATGGAATCAGTGTTTCAGAAACATAACAGGCAAACATGCATACAAACAAAGCTACAGTCAGCAGGCCTGTATGTAGACTATGCTACAACAAACAAGGTGTACGACTTCCAGTATGTAACAGTGCATATATGCAGGCACTCTAAGCCAGTACCCAGACATTCCCAGGTCAGATGGGCTGGGTCCAGCCGCAACCCCCACAAGTGTATAGACCACGTACCTTCAAAATGTTGAATAACTGGCCTGATACCCAAGTGCTCATACCTGTAATAATACACATCTCAAATAACAGACACTGAGCCCTCACTCAGCAGGCCTGTATGTAGACTATGCTAAAACAAACAAGGTGTACGACTTCCAGTATGTAACAGTGCATATATGCAGGCACTCTAAGCCAGTACCCAGACATTCCCAGGTCAGATGGGCTGGGTCCAGCCGCAACCCTCACAAGTGTATAGACCACGTACCTTCGAAATGTTGAATAACTGGCCTGATACCCAACTGCTCATACCTGTAATAATACACATCTCAAATAACAGACACTGAGCCCTCACTCAGCAGTTCCAGACGTAGTATGATGTATGCTACCTGTCCTGGCACCACAGTATCCTTGACATGTATGGACACTCTCCCTCCTGTCATAGTTAGTTCTGTGTTTTGGTGCTGTTATGCATGGTATGAGGTGTGACCTTGTAGTGCTAGTGTGCTCTTGTGAGCCCTGAACCTGCTAGGTAGTACTACACAGATATCAACATCCTGAAACATCTGCATTGCAGAGTCGTGTGTGGACAGCATGCAACTCACAGTTGACATGGCCATCATTGAGTATCAATATGTACATTGTTGTATCCCCTGTGCTACCTATGTAGGTGGCCATCCCTTCACAGCCTCACCACCAGTATGCAAAGATGTGCTGACAGAACACTGTGGTAATTAGTATAGGTGTACAAAACAATACAATGGCATTCATACTGTAACTGCATCAGGCATGCTGGTATATACCCACAATGCTATAATTACACTGTACTGTTGTCAACATCATACTATTACAATACGTCTATGTAGTCACCCTGTGCATCAGCACCATGTTAACCTGTTCCTGCACCGATCTTACAGATTGCAGGAGGTGGCACAGTTTCATCATATGCACAGGGTGTGTACCTGGCATGCCTGAGTCTGCCACTGATACAACCAATTGACATGTCTGTGTGTGTGTTGGGTTAGGGACAGTAGTACAAGATGGGGCAATGTTGATGCAGTGTGTGCGTGTATGCGGCAGCCCTAGGTGTTATCACTTTGCATGTGTGTATGAATGCACACAGTCCCACCTCATGGCTGCCATATACAGGTGTTTGTGGACAGCAGCAGACTGTACCTGCCAGGACATACAGATCACTGTCTGTGGCCATGGACATGGTACCTGTGCCTGGCAGGGGTGCTACGGACCGTATCAGGTACCAATCCAGACTGGATACTGTCATCAGAAGCAGGTGTTTGTTGACTGGAGACAGGTCCCTGTTGGGACTGTCCAGCACCACGTGCACGTGGTCTCCTGGGGCGGTCCGATGACAGCACAAACCCAGCATTGCTGGGGCTGCTGTTGGCACTATGTGAGTGGCCACGGCCCTGTTGTCCGCGACAGCTGCCAGCTGCTGCTGTTGCTGGCATATGGCCACGTCAACGCCTCAACCATCCACCATTGCACTGGCTCATGGGCATATAGTTGTGGAACAGATCTAATGTGTTCCCCCAACGTCTGTCAATGACCTCGGTGAAGTTGCAGATGGCAGTTGCAACATCACGCATACTGTCACTCATGGCTGTGAGACATGCTCTTAGCTCCCTCAGACCCTGTCTGGTGTACCGTTCCATATGTGACTGTGCCTGCATTACAGCCTGGAACATAGCTGGGGTTGAAAGACCTCTGTGGGCATGTCTGACAGGGGCAGTACGCTCACTGATGCTCCCACAAGAACCCATGGACGTCTGCTTGTGCGGTACTGTGTCAGGGCCCTGGCCATGGCTGCAGTGTGGGGATGCATGTGCCACCGGTACCACATTACCCTGGTCAATGCCCACTGTATCCTGTCCATCACCTAGGGACATTGGTGACAAAGGATGTATTGGCAGGATGACTGTGCGCATAGATGGGGTCAACAGCTGTGTAGTGTCAATTGGCTGACCAATGACAGACCCTGGCACACCTACCTGTGCCATTACACAGGTATCATCATCACTATCCACAGCAGCTGATTCAGGTTCCCTGCTGCATGGCACCAGAACAGCACCAGAACCTGTGGGAGTAAGACAGGAAACACAGTTTACAATGTGTACACCATGCCACCACTGATGCACACATGCACACAAGCACACATGGGCACATGCAGACATGCACACATGCACACATGGGCACATGGGCACATGCAGACATGCACACATGCACACATGCACACATGGGCACATGCACACATGCACACATGGGCACATGCACACATGCACACATGCACACATGGGCACATGCACACATGCACACATGGGCACATGCACACATGCACACATGCACACATGGGCACATGCACACATGCACACACCTCAGTATATGAGATATCAACCCACAGACACAAACACACCTGCAATCAAACACATTGCACTACTGCTTCAGCCTATTATTACTATTAGTATACAGAGTAGTGAAGGTAATGGTATTACACTCTCACCAGCATGGATAGGCTGCCTTGCTGTTACACCAGAGGGACCTGCAGAAAAGAGACATTCATCGTCAGTGGGCACAACTGTGCCATTGATACTGTGGGCATGTTACAGTTCAGTAGTGCAACAGTTAGCTTCCACAGGTGTACTGCAGATAATGAGGTTATCACTAATGTACAATAATTACCAAGCTAACAGCTACAAATCGAGGACACACCACACACATGCATAACCTAACAGTGTACAGAATGGTCACTATACACATGGCATGTTACCTGCATGCTCTGTGTCCTGCTGCTGTGTGGCTCCAGCCTCCATCATTACACATGTATGCTGTTGTTGTATGCTGGAGCCACAACACTCAGGAGTAGTCCCTTCAGTCTGGTGAGGGGGGGGGTGTCTAGCCAACCCACCACCTGTGGCAAGCTGCTGCTTGTGGATATCCGACGCACGCTGACGGACATTTCTAATTAAATCACTGCAGTGATGGCGTACCTGCTCATATGTCCGGTTATGTGTGCCTATGTCATTTACCCGATGGACCAGGTCTTGCCACAGTGCAGCCCTCTCCTGCTGGTTCTGGCTAGTGCGGGAAAAGAGTACAGCAAAATCCCGCACCAGGCTCTGGTGTATCTCCTCCTCTTCTGCAGCGGAATAGACATGGTTCTTTTGGTGAACCATGTCCCTGGAAAGGAGAAGGGAAATATGTCAGCAATATCTGTCAGCAGACTATAGCACACATAATACACATTATACATGACTGCAGTGATATAACCTAGGCACCATATATAGCATTTGTCTGTCTATTGGGGGATACACATGTACATGACCAGATATCAGTGCTCATCCGACAACTGTGCAACAGTACCTGGCACACTCCATACAACAGACTAGTATACTGCAGCAGTCAACGAACTGTTTCAGGTACAATACACGACCCCACACTGGGGGTTTTAATCAAGATACTGTATGGGGAACATTATCAGCCCATGCACTGCACACAATGCACGTTACATATTTCACTGGTACTACACACTACTCTTACTTGCCATAACTCTACCTACACCACAGTGACATACAGGATAACACAACACAACATATGGCAATGTAGTATGTGTTGATTGCAATACAACACACACCTGTCTCTGGCCTCACACCATGGACTCACACTACCATGACAGACAGACAGTCATGGTGAGCAATCACACCAGTACACAACATGCACCCAGTCACTAGCACACTCATTCCACCTCACATATTCCGTTTGCAATGTGTTAATGGGTGTGCATTGCATCCTAGGTAGGTAGTGTGCCTTTGGCCCTGGGCCTACAGCAGCATATTGTTATGCTATCCTGCCCCTTGTGACACATGTGTTATGATCGTACCTGCTCCTTACAAACAGTTACACAGGGTGACTCATATGGCATATTACCTATCAGCATAACATTCAGCAGGGGTATATCTGGCATCTACACATGGGGTGGCTTGCTTCTTAATTCTGTGTGATCTACTACAGGATATGTCATATCTGTGGGTAGGGTCCCGTACCTCCACCATGTGCTCTATACTGCAGTGACAAGGACAACAGACATAGGTAATTTGTGTTGTGGATGTTGGAGGTGTTACCATGGGTGGGAGACAACTGACATGGGTGTGACCGAACTATGTATATCCAGCAGTGGTAACCTCTATGTAGGTAGTCTGTGTGCACTCTGTGGTGTTTGAGTGCATTGACAAAGTTACTTGCATATGTATGTGACCTTCACCATATCTGTAGCTGTCATGGGAGGTACATACCGTGTAGAACATTGTGGGGTGTGGAGGGGTACAGTGACCTACATGTCCATAGCTGACACACCATGTCCGCTGACACATTCCATGTACAGGTATTACAGGACAAGTGTGCCACTGTGTGTATCGATGTGGAGCCTATTGTACACTTGTTGACCCTGTTCCCCCCTGACACATGCAGTGGTGGGTAGGCATGTACATATGTGGTGGTTACTGATGTCAGTGTTTTTGAATGGGGTATGGTACTCCAGTATCCACACTGGTGTTCACTCCATGCCTGTGACACCAGGCACCTGTAGCAAGACATCTGCACACATGTGCCTCACACAGTCTATATATATATATATATATATATATATATATATATATATATATATATATATATATATATATATATATATGTATATATATATTTATATCTGTATATAGATATATATCTGTTTGTGTATATATGTATATATCATATGTATATCTAGATGTAGATATATACATACAGATGTGGGGAGAGAGGGGGAGAAAGTGAGAGAGAGACACAGGGTGAGTGTGAGTGTGAGGGAGTGGGACAGAGAGTGAGAGATAGTCATATACAGATATGTCTGTTGTCAGTCAGATCTATCTGTATATGTGTAAGTCTCTACAGATATCTATATATGTATGTGTGTATTACATATATCTGGACATACATATTCTACCAATCTCGATGTCTGTGCAGTACGTGAGAACCTGGTTCAAGGCTCCTGAGAGCACACCAGCAGTACCAGGCTATACCCCGTATCATGCATTTTGGCCCCAGGACTCGGGACAAAACGGACAGGGAGGGGGTGTGTCCATATTCATGGAGGACACACACACCTCCAGGTTAGTGGCAACACATGAAGCATCACAGACCATCCAGGTGCAGATAACCATAGGCAAACCTGCTATACAACTGGTAGCATGTTACAGAACACCCTCCCGATCTCAGGGACCACAGTCAGCCTTCCTGTAGACATTGGAGGATATGAACGTCCCACCACACACCATCATATTGGGATAGTGCGACTACCCTAACATACACTGGGTGCATTATTCTACCTCAAACACCCTAGCCCAAATGTTCCCAGTATTCACTATGTCAAATGCAATGGAACAGCTGGTCACCTCTCCCACAACAGGAGATAATATACTAGACCTGATCATCACAAACATGGGGACAATGTGCTACACACTGGAAGGATACCCCTCACTAGTCACATCTGACAACAGACTAATCACCCTGGATATACATATCCCACCTCCCCCACAACACAACAGACTACAGTGGGAGACCTCTCACATGCCGACTTTACACGTCTTATAACTGAGTTGGTATCCTGAATGCCCACTGGACCAGTGTAATCCACTTCCCACAATGCAGCCACCCTCACATATGCTTCTACAGACATCTCCAAGAATGCATGGATCATGCAATCATAAATGGAACCATGACCCTCTCCACCAAGGGCAGGCGTTCTGTCTGGTGGACCCCAGCATTGAACAACTTGTATAACAACAGATAGTAGCTACTGCATGGCAGAGCATACTTCCATAGAGCTACGGCATCTGTCATCATCAGTAGTAGACAGATGGGTTTTGTCGTACAAACATGCAAGGCCAACAATGAGAGGGACATCGCTATGGTCACTACAGATAACCACAAGGCCTTCCTCTGCTATGTTACACACCTGGGTGGGAACCCTCAGTTGTGTTCACAGTTAGTTCACAGTGACATACTCTACAATGAACACACAGATAATGCCAACAGTCTGGCAGACAGGTTCAGTGCAGGTTTCTACACTCCCTCACCCACACATGTGGAATTACTTATCCCAGCTGACTGTAACCTCCCTGTCATCAAGGATGTCCAGCTGGGAACCACCCTCAGCGGAGCTGTAAACACAGCAGCAATGGGACTCAATGGTATTGCGGGTTGCATGCTACGTGAACTGCAAGAGGAGCTACACATGCACATTACATGCTATTCAGCTGTAGCCTTACTACAGCATATGTACCTGGAGACTGGCATACAGCAACAGTAGTGCCACTCAATACAGGAGGCACCTCTACAGACCCTGGTAACTACCGCCCCATATGCCTAACCAGCCTGGTCTGCAACACTATGGAAAGGATCATTATGGTACCCATACACAGAGACATTGGGGACATAGACACTTGTTCCCACCCGGTTTGGCTTTGTAGAGGGCAGATCCTTCCTTATGAACCTGGTTGACCTTTTCAAATCAGTCACTATAGCCATTGCTGAGGGCATAGCGGTCCATACAGCCTACCTGGACTTGCCTACAGCATTGGACACAATACCGCACTCTGCCATCATAGACATGATCAACAGCTAACATGTTAATCCATATGTCACATGATGGGTTGCAAACCAGCTAACGGATAGAAACCCTATATAGTCAACCTCACTGGTGCCACGTCAGACTCAGAGCCAGTCACATGTGATGTCCCACAGGGCTCTGTCCTGGGACTACTCATGTTCGGCATATCATTCTCAGATGTGGAAGCAGACATGGGAGGGTAGTGGCTGACAATGTTCAAAGATGACTGCATACTAGGTGCCATAGGCAATACACCTGCTGACACATACATCCTACTAACAGGCCTCACGGACACCAACAACTGGTGGCGGAGTCATGGCTTGACACTGCATGCCACATAATGTATACTCATAACCTTTTGGACGGACAAGGTGCCTACATATTATCACATAGACAATAACCCACTGAGTACAGACAAAGTAATCGGAGACCTGGTGACACTGCAATGCTGACCTCTCATTTGACACCCACGTTGCCGATTTGGTTGGATGGACTTCCTACCTTGCCCACCTTATCATGAAGGGATTCACATCCACATCAAAAGTGGTCATTGTACCCTTATACTCCTCCTTTATCAAGCCCATGACTGTGTACTATGCCCCATTTGGTATGTACCTCACCTGGCACTTGCAACAGCTAGGGGGACCCCATGAGTACATCACCAGGTGGATCAAGTGTCTGCAACACCTGTCATATGCTGCCAGACTAACGTAACTCATGCTCTATTCCATAGCATACTGCCTACATAGGGGTGATCTGTGCCTGATGTAGTAGGCCATGTCCAATCTGGTAGTGATGGACATGTTCCACCTCATACAATCCAAATCCATCAGAAGCACGACAGCTACGGATTTAAACCTCAGCACACATATGAATAGAACATACTGTAGGGACAGATCCATCACTAAGATGCTTCCCATACTTTGGAATAGGATCCCAGTTCATGTTAGGCAGAGAACCTCACTGACACTCTTCATGTGCATTCTTGACAAGTGGATGGGAGATCATAGGTTTACAGCAGGTGTCATCTCTGTGTCACTACTAGACAGAGGCACAGTACACTAATGCTATTATGTAGGGGGGGTCTTCACTCTGTCACTACTATACAGAAGTGCAGGTTTCCAAATCTATTCTATACACTGTCTGCAGATAGCCTAGTACTATACTATGCCACTGTGAAACTATATCTGTCTATGTATTTCTACATCCCTGTCTATCTATGTATACACATATGCATATTATATATATCTATATATATATATATATATATATATATATATATATATACATACATATCTCGATATACATACGTATACACATGTTTTATATATATATATATATATATATATATATATATATATATATATATATATATATATATATATATATATATACTCCTTTTTAAGTCCACATATGTATACACACAGTAACGTATTGCTGAACACCCATTACTGTACCACCTACTTGTACATTGCACTGCAACCTACATTGCTATGTACACATAGCTACCATCACATACATATGTATGTGGAGCCTTCAGTGACAGTTTCAGTATGTCCCCGTCCCTATGCACATCCTCATATACATAGATACAGACCAATAACACATTTGGAGGGTTCGCAGTATGTAGAGTATTATAGTAGTACTTTACATTACCTGTGTTTGTTGCAGCTGTTTGTGTAGGCTTGCAGTTGCTTGGCCTACTGTCTGCCTTTTTGCCTTGATGTTTCCAGTTTATTTCTTTCTTTCTTTCTTTTTCTTTCTTTCTTTCTTTCTTTCTTTCTTTCTTTCTGTTCTTTCTTTCTTTCTTTTTTTTTTTTTTTTTGGTTTTCTCTCTCTCTCTCTCTCTCTCTCTCTCTACCTCCAGCGGGTGCAATGACAATATTGCATGTGTGGACTGGGAGTACAGGATGCTTTTGTAGGTATCTGCATATGTCCATGTGATGGCCTCTGCACCAATTGTTAGCCAGCATTCACTAATTGCATGCAGCCTGTTGTGTAGTGATTACAGTTCTCACTGTGATTACAGGCCTGTGCTATAAAAAGGTCTGTTAGGTAGGCGTAGCCATTTCAGATTATCAGGGTGGGGACCATGCTGGTTTGCTGTGGACACTGTTCTGTGAGTGTAAGGGTTGGTATGTCTCTCATATTTCAGGCTATGTTGTAGACACTGCAATGCATGTTGTTCTGTAAGCTACTGTTAGTACATTTGGCAGGGTGTCAGTGGGGCACAGTTGACATTTGTTTTCACATCAGGGACATCCCTGTAACTCAGTCACAGTTGCTATGTCTGCACTCTTAACTATTCGACTATGGCTGTGTTTATCCTGCTCTGAGTATGTGTGTGGCTTGCCAGATGCTACTGTGACATTATTACCTAGTAGCTACCAACTAGCATGTCTGTTTCTCAGCACACAGTACTATTTCACAAATCCACTAGATTTGACAGTAAATATACATGACATGCTTTGTGTGCTAGACTTGTATATTCCCTTTAAATTAATTCCTACTATTTTATGATATATTTCTTTCAGCACAATGCTCTTGTGTAGCACTCATGGCTTAGTGGTAAGTCATGCACACTAGTGTTTCCAAGGTCCTGGGTTCGAGACTGAGGGAGGTGTATTATTTTGCTGCTGAGAAAAGTACAGGCCTTGTCATTCAGAGTGACTAAGGCACTTTTAAGCAGTTGTAAGTGGGTTAGCACTGGTTTGCATGGAGGTCACGCATGCGCACTGCCACTTAGCTTCGCGCACACCCGCTTACTACTGCTTAAAAGTGCTTACTCTCGTGCACACCCGCGCTATTTTCTTTGAAAGAAAAGAAAATGGGGAGATAGGAAAGTGGTGAAAATGGGGTCACAATGAGGGTGGGTCAGTAGGGAAACAAGCTCGGGTTTTGCAGGAGGGATGTAGGTAAGGCCCATAGCTGCCCATTTCTTCATCAGCAACAGCTGTGCATATGTTTGTAATTTGGTGTGACATTTGAAACCTTCTACCCCTGAGGGAGGTGTAAGGACAACAATAATACTTGTTGTACAGCCAGTTGTAATTGACAGTTTACATGTCCAGCAGACATGTGTGCAAAATGGGCAGCTATGTATGGGGCGTAATTTTTTTGTGGGTACAGAGTGCCCTTTTTTTTTTTTTTCAGATGAGAGTGGTATGTCAGGTATAGGAAGTCTGTATAGCTGGGGAGGTAGGTTGGGTAGGTTAACAGACAAGACCAACAAGACGCATACAGGGGCGGTGTATGACACATGTGGGGGGATTACACAACTGACAAAGATGGATGTTTGGATATCTCGAGCCCATGAGCCCACAGATGGCAACAGTGGAACTGAGATCCCCACCCATGGGCAGTTGCCACTGTGCCTTCACTGCCCAGGATGGGGCTGTGCTGGGGGCTGTGTAGGCCAGGCAGCAGGCACGCCAGTGAGTTGTGCCACCCGTGCCTCAAGCTGGCATACGGGCCCAAGCACAGCGTGCCTGATCTCCCTATGCACCACAGTCCGGACACTACGGAGGGTGAGTGGATGTTCTCCTCCAGCCGTGCTTGCAGAGGGGGGACGAGCCCCATCCCCTGCAGCACTTCCACCCGCAGGTTGCACAGGGCCACCGGAGGAGGGTCCGGTCTGGTTACTACTGCCAGGTGCACTCGCCAGCTGAGGTGGGAGAGGCGGGTCCGCTGGAACCCGCCTTCCCTGTCGTCCTATGTTTTGCATTATGTTATGACAGTTTGGGTTAGTAATGTACAATACCATTCACAATTAGTTGTAACAGCATGCATTAGTATTCCCATTAACCAAGCACCTATATATTCAAGCCATTGAACAGCAAGCATAACACATGCATACTTTGAACAGCAATACACAATCCAACAACATGCAGGGTTGATTGATGGCAACAGGCCATCAGGTTTGGATGTATGTACAGGGCAGATGCATCAACGTACATGCAAATATGTATGAACCAACAGGACAAATGTCCAGGGGTGTTAATTGTGATTGCACATACCAATTTCACGTGGAATGGATTATATGTGGTTATAGGGTAGGGTGAAGAAAATTTAATTAACAACGTCAAATACCAATACATATGCTGTATATTTCTACTAACTGCAGATATATACACACTACAGTTCTGCCTACAGTTTCCTATGTGATAACCACTTCAGGTTGGTGATAGGAATGTTACTGCTACATCAATATACATTTCATTTTTATTCATACACATTCATATCTGGCTCTGTTCAGCTACATCATCCTGCTACATTTGCTTTATATAGCTATAGACAACTGTGGATGTTTGGTATTTCAGACAACCATACTATCTGCATATTGCAGACTGAGAGTAACATATCCAGATTTTGGGACACACATTCCAGCTGCAGTACTGTTTTCAACACATGTTACTGTTTGGTTCTGCCTGTCACATTCATTTCATTCTGTACTGACTGCAGTATACTTTATTCAGGAGTTATTACTACTTTATTGGTGGATTCATACCTCTTTCTCACACTCTCTCACTTGTTTTATTTTTACAATTCAGGATGGTACTTAATTCTAGGCTTTATTGACATGTTTTACCTGTAGTTATAACAATCCTTTCCAACAGTCTCACTTATGTCATGTTTCTGTATTTCAACAGGGATATATTTCACACATGTGTTTTACTCAGCTTCTGCAGCTGTACTTTTCAGCCTGCTGCAGGTTATGTACTATTATATTACAGGTGGGACATCTTTATTTCAGACTTGTTTCATTTTTATGTTTGGATTACAGGCTGCATCACACTTTTGTAATCAAGCAATACTTGCAAACCCTCTTACACTGTTACTTGCACATTTTATTAATTAGTGACTACACTGCACTCTTTTGCTAACTGTCATACTTATATATTTATTTACAGTTACAGGGAGAGAATTACTGACCTGCCTGGTGGCGCAACCGCACCAGCCTATTGCCATAGGTTCGACGGTTCGCAGAACGGACACCTGCAGCTGTAATATAAATAAAGTAATATTGGAATACACATCTCCATAATATCAGCTAGGTTAATTTCTTAAATAAATAATTACATGTAACTAACTCAGTAGTGGGGCGTTGGGCATTTGCCGGGCCTCCTGGATCCAATGGTTCAGTTGGTCCTGCTTCCATCTCTTCAGGTCCGCATGGTGGTGACGGACCTGCTCACCAGTCCTTGGTATTCCTGTGGCACTGGTGAGATCATGTACCAACCGGTCCCACGCCTCAGCCCTATATGCTCCCCACAGGACCTGGCCCTGCATGAGTTGGGCCTCATGATTGTGGATGAGGAGCCAAACCATATATTTGGACTCCTCAATGCCCCACCTCTGTGCTCGGAAGCCACTACCCTCACCTATACCTGACATCCTGGCTGCAAGTCTGTTCTACAATCGGTTATGCTGTGTATTCCCACCTATGGGGCTTATATATGCCGTTTTTCCCGCACTTATCTGTGATTGGCCATTTTGGAATTGTATCAGCTTCACAAAACCTGCTTTGTCATGCTCCTCTTTCTATTCATTCCTATATATCTGCTATTACTGCATTTCTAAGTGCAACTGTCATGGCTTAGTGGTTCAGTACTTTGACTATGGTGCATGGTATCCTGGGTTTGAATCTGGCCATTGCTTTTTATATTTTATGACTGTCTACACAGGCTAGGAGGTGTGTCTGTGTAAAGGCAGTTTTGATACAGCTTGCTCAACGTTGCCCATCGGTTAGCTTGTTGGCGCAGTGCACAGCTCCGCGCAAACGGATCACGCTGGTTTACGCGTGGTTTGGCTGTCAGCACGCACATTATGCTCAACTCAACTACAGGCACACAGTTGCAGCATGTTAAAATGCTTCTCAACCCCGGGCACTCATTTTACACCTATTAAACCACTGCTCACCTACGGGCACTCATTTTACACCTGTTAAAACACTGTTCATCTATGGGCACTCATTTTACACCTGTTAAAACACTGCTCACCTACAAGCAGATATCCTCAACTTGTTAGGCTGTAGCTCAGCTATGGGCACATCTCACATTTTTTTTTTTATTTTTTTATTGCACATTTCTTCAAAATACATGGCCCATTTCATTACATTTTACATAAAATATAATTTTATATATGTACATATATATGTCAGGGACTTGTTTCGTGCTTATTTCACTAAAAATAAAAATTGATGTTCTGGGGGCTCGAACCATGACTGCCTCCTCTTCAGCCGACGTCTCTACCGCTACGCTATTGCTTCTTGGCTTACTTTGCATATTTAGGTCTTATATGCTTTTCCACTGACTGCTAACTGTGGCTAAGCGCCGGGCACGCCCGCGCAAACGAGTGCACTCACGGGCAAACATCTTTACAACTTATAAAAAAAAATTATTAGATGTTCATTTCTACATTTTATGTTCATAGTCTGTGGGGGCATGTGTTGTGTTGTGTTTATTCACATTTACATGGACTCTATCATGGGGGTTTACTTTCGGGACTTTTACTCTTCTGGGTGCATGTCCGTTTGCAGGACTCGCCCTATGGACACGCCCCCTACTGTCTTATATGGACCATGTTAGCCTTAGGTGTGATTCAGCATGCCCTCATCCATATGCATGACATGCTGACGTCACACCGTTTAACTGCAGCCTCCGTGTAAGCCTTGTAAATCTTACACGGAGGCTTCGTGAATTCTGCCCAATGAAACTGCATTTTATAAGTTATAACAAAAATAGTTGCTATTACTTGTTTAATACTTTGTAAATGATTTACAGTACCGCAGTAATCATTCAAGCTAACTACATACTGTCAGTGACCTTTTGTTCTTTCATCTTTGAACTTTCATATGAGACTATGCAGATCTTTCAGTGTTTCTAGGTTGTTGAGATATTTAAAAATTATGAAAACTATAACAATGCAAATAAATAGTATATGGAAAACAATGAATATATCTTAAGTAGCACTAGTCAGATGCCAAACATCTGTGCAGTTGTGCTGCCCATCATATAAACTTTATGATGAAATCTTTCAAAAGCTTGTATATAGCATGGCCTTAAAATTATTAATGCAAATATGAAGAGGCTATATTAGATGCCTAGAGGTGTCAGTAGGATACACTTATAGAAAAAGCTGAAGGTATCACTTGGCTGAAATTAATTTAAAGAAAAAAATTGTTATTCAGTAAATATGCAGAAATGCTGAGCTAGCTTGAATAAAATACACCCCCATATTATCCACCAGCACACAAACCCCCAAACAAACAAACAAACAAACAAACAAAAATGAACCACTCATTCTTAAAAGAACACACTAATCTCTGTTCCCACTTACTTCTCTCATATGGAGACTTGGTAGCAGCTCTGTAATGATCTTTCAGCCTTAGCTGTCCTTAAAAGAACAGAAGTGGTCCAAGCCAAAATAAGCTTTCTGAGCTGTCCTTAATGGACAGGTAAGCACACTGCAGGCCTTTAAAAATAAAGTTGTCCTAACAAGGACAGTTACATTCAAACCAGGAGTCTGGGAGGCATTGTACCTTATCTGCCACATTAGATCATACCTTTCCAATTTGGTATTTCTCTCACCCCTCTTGAGGTTACTATTAATATCTTGTGACACAGAAACTAAACCTTTTAATCCAGTGTATATCTGTCTATGTGTAAATAATGCATAGCAATTGCCCGTGTTCATGATAGCCCTAAAATATTCTGATATTCTTAGTCTCAGCTGAAAACATATTCATTACATAAGTGTGCCAGTCATTGCAACACAGTTTGCAACCATTATATGAAAAAAATAACCCTGGGTTATTACATACCCAGTCTGTCTTTTTTCATGCCTTTATTTCTCTTCTTTAGAATGGTTTTGATATCTTGGGCTATAATATCCACAAAAAGGGTTGCCCCATACATTTTGAATTCTTGTTCATTTCCCTTCAAAGCAAGCATTGTTTTCTCTCAGCATCTTTCTTTTCACAATATTTTGTTATAAACGTAAAACATATCAAAACCTGACCCATTACACTCTTCCTGACTTTGGACTGCTCCTCCAAAACTTTTATTCCAAAATCTGTAATTGCATGTCATAATTAAAATCTATAGGGTATTTCCATTATTGAAAAAAAATGCATTATATCTTAATTTTGATGTCTGAATCAAGGTGCTCAGAAGTCAATCAGTCAAGATGGTCTAATGCATTAACTTTTGATGAAAACTTTATTTGTAAATACAAGTGAACCCAAAATGTTTTTTGTCCTTAACCTGTTTTTGTTAATCTTAATAGGTAATCTTATTAATGTGTTCTAAAATTGTTCAAATACTACTCCCATAAAAAATAAAAGTTAATAAAACATAAATATGACAATGTATTTTCAGTGGATGACTCAAAAATTAATCCTGGTTCATAGGCAAGAATTATCAAATTAGCATCAGTCAAATCATGCATTGCTAGTCTGCTTGTTGGCTAAAAAAGTTCATTTTCAAAAACAGAATAAAATGTTTAGCTAAACTATCTTCTAGTAATAAAGAAACCAAATGAATATTAATATTTCCA
The DNA here is from genome assembly GCF_019279795.1 of Protopterus annectens. Lineage (NCBI taxonomy): Eukaryota > Metazoa > Chordata > Ceratodontiformes > Protopteridae > Protopterus > Protopterus annectens. The sequence continues at coordinate 1,334,564,719 of NC_056744.1, read as the reverse complement.
CTAACTGATTCTTACATAAAAAAGTTATCATATCTAACCTTTCACCTTTGTAGTGAAGGTGTGCAGGTAAACTGCAAGTGTGACCAGCACATTTAGGCTGGTTACTATGATGTGCTATATTCTTTCAATCAGAATCAAAAGTTCCCCTAAGTAACTGGGGGATTTTTCTCAAGACAGGTTTTAAACATGCACATCTGTTGCCACAAGGAAACTCTGTCCTTGAGCCCTTAGCCATCAAGATGTTTTTTGACAGAGGGCTGGTCAATGATTTATATACTTTTGGAATTCCAAAAATTATTACAAGTCTTTGATATTTCCTTCTAAGGAATGCCAGCAGTTCATTATCTAATGACCCTTCCCTATACAAATCATAGAATAAATTATCTAATCTTTGATAATTTTTAAACATTTCATCTTTACACAATTTTTATATCTATTGCTGTCACTTAACTTTACTATTCTATTAACATAACATATTCTATCCACAGTAAGAAGTGTTTCTCCTTTGTCCACTCATATAATACCTGTTACCTTGTTCTAATTTAAGTCAAGGAGAGAAACAAGCACTAACAATTTAAGCTGTAAAACCCTTAGATAAGCAAACTAATTTAGTTCCAGGAAATGTCTTCTTGCTTAGATTAATAATGCAGAAAGTACCTGTATATGGTGAAAGATTTTTAAAAATATTGAGCATCTTGCATACCTGAGAAGACAGTAGTACTTTTTACTTTTCCTTTATTCATTTATATTTTTATGTATAACATGTATTACCCATTCTTATATATGAATTTAGCCTTGCTGCATTTGAGGAGTTTCCCATCTATTTTGTTATATACACCCACCCCCACACTATTACTCTTTTGCTTCTACTGATTCTGTCCTCATTCTCCTCTGACCTAACTTTGCCTTTCTTCCGCGGTTCTTCTTCCATATACTTCCTGCTCTATGCACTCTGATTTGCTTATTTACTCTTGATTTTATATTTTGTATTATTTCTGAAGAAGACATCCGGTCAAAACACTCAAAGGTTCCCAGGTTCATAGGAGGTTAGTAGGTTAATGGCCTTAGGATCTTTACTAGCCTAGCCATGACTGTGTTCCCTAATAGACTGATTAGATGGTTGTTATTCACAGACCGAGTATATGATCAGCACCAACTGCCCCTCTCCACCCCTGGGGTCATTTTATGGTCTTTCATCCAACTGTCTAGCTTGTGCTAGAATAGGGTTATTGAGAAGCTCTGTTTCACATGGATTGAGAGTTTATTTCAGAGGAATGGCAATCTCTGGGAGATACATCTGTCTCTCCAGCATGTTCTGTTAATGTCAAAGGTTTGGTTGAGATCCCTGGAGTGACTCTTGTCCCATTTGATTTGCAGATGTGCAGCATTTCCATTAGGGCAGGGTCAGAGACTGCTCTGTAGGCCAGGCACAAGTCGCCTGTCAGCAGGTTGTAGGATATAGATTACAGTGACATGGCTTTCAGTCGTTCCATGTAGGTTATGTTTTGGAGGCCCTGAATTTTCTTGGTGAGAAATCTCTGTGGTCTGTCCAGCTGCTGTAGGTGTCTGGTGAGGTACATGCAAAAGGAAGCGTTGTACTCTACTAGTGTTCTGATGAGGGTTGAGTACAGAGGAGTTATAACATCCATAGTCTTGGATGAAATTCCCTTACTTATAAGATATACAATGTAGAAGGCTTTCCTTACCACTGTGGACACATGGCGATTGCATTTTAGATTGCTATTAGCCAGTGTTCGAAAAATCTCGCACCACTGAGTTTGAGCTTAGGGGGGTGCTGTCAATATTGTAGTTTGTAGGAACTTCGTCTTTGCCAAAGGGGATAATATTGCACTTTTCTGTGTTTTAGTCCATGGCTTTGGTACCAATCATTTGTCTGTGTTAGCCCACTTTATAATATGTTAACATCATTTGGGGACTCAATGATTGCACCCAGTTTGCAATCATCAGTGAACTTGGTAAGCCAAAGGCCATTTATTTTCACCTGGACTTCTGAGAAATAAATTCCAAACAGTAAAGGGCCCGGCACAAATCCTTGTGGTATGCCACTGATATCTGGTTTACTGGTAGAAGTAGAATTTCCAACTTTGACAGTATGCATTCTGTCAGTGAGTCAGTTGTCCACCCATCTTGTGATGTGTGGGTTAATCCCCAGTTTTTTAATTTCTCCAAATATTTTGGGTTTCTAATATTGGGTCTATATTATAACATTGAAGTTTATAAAGTTTGAATGTTATAATATCGAACCAGTTTTGTCGAATGCTGAAAACAGAGAAGGTGCAGGACACCGAATTCTTTCTCAGGGAAAAAATTCGGTGGGCTGTTGCTGTGGCTTTGCTGTTTTTAGCATTCAATATGTTGGAACAATACGGTTCAGGTTCAGGTAAGTGTGCAATTGTGTGTAGGTTAGGGTTAGGGGGCGGATTAGGTGAGTTAGGGTTAGGGAGCAGGTCAGGTAAGTGTGCGGTTGTGTGGACATTAGGGTTAGGGCGCGGGTCAGGTAAGTGTGCTATTGTGTGTAGGTTAGGGTTAGGGGATGGGTTAGGTGAGTTAGGGTTAGGGCGCAGGTCAGGTAAGTGTGCAGTTGTGTGTAGGTTAGGGTTAGGGGACGGGTTAGGTGAGTTAGGGTTAGGGCGCATGTGAGGTGAGTGTGCGGTAGTGATGGACCTTAGGGTTAGGGTTGGGTTAAGGTAAGTGGATAGCTAGTAGTGTATGTAAAGTTTAGTTTAGGTTTAGGTGTAGGATTGTAAGTGTATGTGTGTGGATTGCTGTTTTTTGTGTGTGTTTGTGTTGTGTGTATGTTTCTCGGAATAGTGATTTTTTTCCCCTGGGAAAAAATTCGCTATTCTGACTGTTTGATGTTTGTGGATTTCGGTGTTTAGGGTACGATATTATAACATTCGATCTTTGTACATTTCAATGTTATAATATAGACCCCTAATATCATGACGGGAATGGACCCTTTTCCTAAGTCAAAGCATGATTAAAGTTCATGAAATTAGTATTGTTTCAATCTTTGATGTCAGCCAAAAGTGCTCTTCGCAGCACCCACAATGTGCCCAGTAATGCAGTTCATATCGAGTTACATGTACTGGTGACATATCTAAATACGATTGTAGTTTCTTTTTAAAAGACCCATTGCTCCTGCTACTATTGTAACTGTCTGGGTATCTTTCTTCCACATTGCTTTCGTTTTTGTCTGTAAATCTTGATATTTTAGAACTTTGTGTCTCCTTTTACACAAGACACTGTAGTTGCTGGGTGTATCAATTTCAGTGATCAATACTACTTTTCATAGGTGTGTACTAGGCTAATGGCTCTGGAGCTTTTATAAGCCTAGTCCCCAAAATTGTCCCTGACACCATGCCACCAGATGTTAGTTCACAGTGCCTCTATCCAGTAGGGCAACTGGAGTGATCCCTTGGGTGAACTTTCTGTTACCCATCCACTCGTCAAGATTTCTCTTGTAGAGGGCCAGCAAGATGCTCTGTCTGACATGAATGGGAAGCTTATTCCAGAGTATGGGCAGTCTTTGGGAGATGAACCTGTTCCTCCAGCATGTTCTTTTGATTGTGGTAGTGAGGTTGTGGTCTCTGCAAAGCGTGGCATGGGGGTATTGAGATTTCTTTAGGTGTAGCATTTCAAGTAGGGCTGGGTCAGATATGACTTTATAAGTCAAACAGAGATCACCTCTGAGTAGATGATAAGAGACTGAGAACAGCTGAAGTTTCTTGAGTCTGTCCATGTATTACATGTTTAAGGCCTAGGATCCTTTTTCTGAGGTACTTTTGTGACCTCTCCAGCTGTTGTGGGTGTCTGGTCAGGTACATGCCAAATGGGGCATTATATTCGATGATTGGTCTACTGAGAGATGATTAGAGAGGCATGATGACCTCTTTCTTTCTGGATGTGAACCCTTTGGTTATAAAATGTGCCATGTAGAAGGACTTTTTGACCACAGTGGCAACATGGTGGACAAAAGTGAAGTGACTGTCAACCTGGGTGCCCAGATCTCTTATGACTCCTTCAGTGTTTAGTGGGCTCCCATTGATGTGGTTATTTGTGGGAGCTGAGTTTTTTTCCAAAGGGAATGATAACACATTTTTTGGCGTTAAGCTTAAGGCCATGGTTCCAACACGAGTCATTGGTCTCAGAGAAGACCTTTTGTAGGATGTCTGCATCAATTAGGGAGTTGATAATGGCTACTAGCTTGCAGCCATTAGCAAACTTGGTCAGCCAGAGTCCCTCTGTGTTGGCCTGGACTTCTGTGAAGTAGATGCCAAACAGGAGATGGCCCAGGACCATGCCCTGTGGGACTCCACTTGTGACTGGTTGACAGTCTGACTTGGAGTCCGCAACTTTCACTCCGTGGGTCCTGTCTGTGAGCCAATTTGCAACCCACCTAGTGATGTAAGGATTGATGCCTAGTTTGGTGAGTTTATCAATGATACCCGAGTGGGGAATGGTATCAAAGGCCTTGGCTAGGTCGAGGTAGGCTGTATTCACTGCCTTACCCTCATCCACAGCCTTGGTGACTGCCTCGAAGAAGTCAACCAGGTTCAGAAGGCAGGACTTCCCCTTGATGAAGCCAGACTGTGTGGGGTCAAGAGTTTGAAGATTGCCTATATCTTTGTTGAGCAGGTCCAAGATGATGCACTCCATAGCTTTGCATACCAGCCTCATCAGGCTAATGAAGCAGTAGTACCCAGGGTTTGCAGTCACTCCCCCTTTTTAGAGAGGGATGACTGTAGCAGTGCGCCATTTGTTAGGGATAAAAACTGAGGTAAGGCTGTGATATAACAGGGCACACAGGTGTGGTGCCAGTTCATTTTGTATTTCATGTGGGATGCAGTTATTCATTTCACATGATTACTGCATATGTAATTTTTGCTTATGTTGTATTGCTGCACTATTTGTCTTTGTTTTTTGTATCTTGCCTACTATGGTATCTCTTTTGTTTGTATTGCTGGAGCTCTTCTCCTCAGGTCTCCACTGAAAACAGGCCATTGGCTCAGATTGACTAATCCGGTTAAAAAATGTAAAATAAATAATAAATATTATCTTCCTTTGAGGTTTTGATGATCAGATCTCCTGTGTATTATTAAAAGTGACCAGTTTAACAGGTACTGAAGGCCATGGAACAGGATTTACTGCCTGTAAAAATATTTACTCAAGGAAAGGAATTAATATTTAACTTGAAATACCATGTGTTCTAGTGAACAATGTTTGACCTTTCATTTTTTCTTAATAAATATCTTCTGAGACTGACTAGGATAGGAATGTTTACCTACAAGACATCTCCTCCTCTAGACCAATCCAGTATGATCCACTAGTAAAACTCTTGTATCTGACAATAGTTCTCCCAAAAAAAAAACAGATACTGGTGCAGCTGAAGAGGATATGGCTGATCCCTGGTTCATGGTACAAAAAAGAGTACATCAATTAAAGGCAGAGAGGTAAATGAGCATTTGTGGGAACACCCAAAGGTCACTGCAGGTTCATCTGCTATTGTCTGTGGTGCAGAGTTAGCTTTTGTAGTCAGCAAGGGCTCTGAGGTAAGTTTTTTTTTTTCCTTTCATTGTAGGAAAGGAGGAAGTTGCACCAACAGGAGTAGAGTAAATGTTTATACTATGACTCTGAAGGATGGCCCAACTGTGACTAGCTACTGGATTCTGCAAGCCTTGCATGGCATGCAGGATCAGTGCTGGAACTCTAGAAGGCAATATGTCTGCTGTGCGATCCAGGAACAGCCTGCAGGGGCATGCAGGAGAGCTCCTGCACTAGTCCTCCACAGACTAAGCCCCAGTATGCAAATCACCCCATTTGCAGGAGAATATGTGATCCAGAAAGCTGGAAGCCGGCTGTGCAGGACTAGTGCAATCTGCAGAAATGTACTCGGTTAGTAACCAAGTACATTTCTGCAAAATCCAAAACAGAGCTGTGACAGCACCAGATAAAGGCTGCATATCAGTCAGGAAGCATGCCAATGGCCAAGTATAAGGCCATTGGCACTGCAAACAGCCTAAAAAATAAAAAAAAAATCAACTTTTATTTTTTTTAGCTGATCGCAGCTGTTTAAGCGTAGGACAGCAGCGCGCAAATGGGATCGGCGGGAAAAATAATAAAATAAACCTAAATTATGCACTCTAACTAAAACCACTATTCTGCCATGAAAGTCAATGGCAAGCAGAAGACAACACGGCCAGTGATTAGTGTTTGCTAAGGGGGGAGGCTCAATGTGAGACATGTAACTATGCATTAGCAGGCAATCCTATGCAAATGAGGGGAATCCCAGTTTTCCCCAGCATGCTAGTCAGGTCCCAACAGTATAAGAGTAGGAATAGCTTGGTGCAAGCCTAGGAATTAGCTGACATCATAGGAGGGTGTGTCAGGCATACTGTAAGTGGACTGGAGCCCTGTGGCTCAGGTTTGCTCCTAGCTAAGCACAGCTAAGCAAGGGTATGTGTCTGAGTCTGCCTAGTACTCTTTACATTGCCTAAGTGGGTGTGCGTGCCACTCACCGGGTTTTAAAGGAAAAAAAAAGTTAAACCAGGAAATAGCAGCACTATGCACATTAGAGCACTATGTTTGTGCGGTGCACCCCCGGGCTTAAACAGGAAGGCAATGGGAAGGGAAAACAGCAGTAGAAAGGTAATCAAGGAAAAGTAGCACATCTGGCAGGTGAAATGTATCAAAATCAACCAAATACACAAGCAGCAGACCAGCCCAGCCCAGAACTCTAATATAAACTACGCAAACAACTTCCCCTCTGTTTTTTCCACACACTACACCACCGGTGTACACAAGTGGGGAACTTTTAAAAATCAAAACAACAAAATGATAGGGGCTGCAATAGCTATTATACAACTTGTGGAAGAGGCTGAGGGTGCTGAGATGTGAATGCTGTTGACCAACCCACAGTGAAGGAGATGGAGAAGAGTGTACAGACCCAGGGAAACCTACTTAGGGCTACATGAGCTAGAGATAGTGGAGCACAATAGGGTGGACAGGGACCTCCTACAGCAAATTGTTGAGCTGTGCCGGCCACACATCACACACAGAACTAACAGAGGGGAACCCATCCCATTGGATACCATGGTATGTGTAGGCCTAAGAATACTAGCTACAGGTACTTTCCAAAGTCCAACAGGGGATATGATGCAGATCTCACAGGCATCAGCATCCAGGGTACTCCACCAATTTCTGGATGCCATGTCAGCACATGTCAGTGAGCACATATATTTCCCCAACACCCATGAGGCGTTGGCCAGCAATATGCAAATGTTCCACCAAATAGCAGAATACCGTGAGGTAGTGGGTGCTATAGACTGCATGCACATACACATTAAAGTACCACCCAGTGAGCGGGGTAAGGTCTACATAAACTGCAAGGGCTTCACCTCCATCAACTGCCAGGTCTTGTGCGATGCCCAGGGCATAATAATGAATGTGTGTGCTGGCTGCCCTGGAAGCTATCATGATTCCCACATCTGGCATCTGATGCAGCTGTACCAGAGATTTGCCACTGGGGACATCCCTCATGGTTATCTAGTGGGGGATGCTGGATACGCACTGGAGCCATGGATGATGACACCCATCAGAAATGCACACACACCTGAACAAGAACTCCATAATGAGGCACACACACAGACCAGAATTATAGTAGAGCATGTGTTTGGGATACTCAAGTCACAGTTCCAGTGCCTGGACACATCCGGTTGAGCCTTGCAGTACTCACCAGCTACATGTACCCAAATTGTCATCATATGTGTCATGCACACAATATGATCCTGTGAAAGCAGCTGCAGCAGGAACAGCACAGGGCAGGGGCACACAGCCCCCCACCATTGCCAAGGCCAGCACAGGTACAGAGTGACTCAGAGGAGGAACAACTTGAGCCTGCCCCAGTAGGCAGTAGGAGACATGCCCAGTATGCCCTGGCCTTGGCAAAGAGGCAACGCATAGCACATACACTGACACAGGAGGGACCCAGGGAATAACACCTCTCTCTGACTCTCACATACAGTAAAAGGGATGCCAAACATGAAACTACCTTTGCTCAACCATGTGTAGGGAGTGTACTATGTGCATCCAACATAGGCAGCCCTGCAGCACCACCCTCAATACTGGGACACCCACAAGGTAAGTGACTCACACATGCCAGTCAGGGGGGGGGTTCACATACTCAACAACAGTCACAGCCAGCAGGACAGGTGTAGACAACACAAACAAAGGCTGTGTTATGGCCTCTGAATGATGCCTATGGGTGACCTCCCCTCCCAGGCCTACACAGACAGATCACAGAAGGTCAGGCAGTGAGATGTTAGTTCTGAAGGGTAGAAAGTCGGAAACTAATATGCAGGTAAATCAAAGCTAAGATCTTTAGTACACTGGATTACCTCTACTCAGCATGATAGGTTAGAATACAGAATGAAATGGAGTACCTGACATACCAGTACAGTCATAGCAAATGTGTACAGGTGTCAGGTGCGCCCCCCTCCATCCTACATAGAAATGTAGTAACAGTCAGGTGTGCCCCCCGATCCTGTGTAAAAATGTAGATATAGTCAGGTGTGCCCCCCCCCATCCTACATAGAAATGTAGTAACAGTCAGGTGTGCCCCCAATCTTGTGTAGAAAAATAGAAATAGTCAGGTGTGCCCCCCCATCCTATGTAGAAATGTAGTAACAGTCAGGTGGTTCCCCCCAATCCTGTGTAGATATGTAGAAATAGTCAGGTGTGCCCCCCAATCCAGTGTTGGACCACAGAAACAGTCAGTTGTCCTCCCCCCGCCCTCCTGAATTATGTAGTAATGGTCTAGTGCCCCCCCAATGTGATGTACACATGTTGTAACAGTCATTTGAGCCCCCCCACAACCCTATGTAGAAATGTAGTAACATGTATGTGTAGGTCTAATACCAGGTGCAGCACAGATGCACAGAGGTGGCCAAGGTAGCACGATAGGTTGTAGCACCTGCACAATATGCAGGTATGTGTGTGTTAGCTTGGTGTGTGTCCCATATCGTGTGAGAGTGGTCGGTATGTATTCATGTTGACATAAGCCTGGTGGCCATTGCCTACTACCATTGATGACAGGGACAAGTCCTCACAACTGCAGTGCCATACACAATACCCATCAGTATAACACAAGTTAGCAGTAAGCCATTGCAAATGTATGGTGGTAATATGTGTCACATTCTGAAAGACTGACATGGCATGGCTGTTGGTCTACATATTCAAGCAATACACAGGGGAAAGTACCCCAAATATACAGTATATATTGTGTCACTGTGAAATGAACACACCCTTGGAAACGTACATACAGGTATACATCACATTATTTGGACCTGTAGTAGGGGATACTGGTGTTGTCTGCTCAAACGCTCACAAATCACAAAGGAGGTAGGACTGCTCTATTGGGAAACAGCGGATGTAGCTGTACATGCATGCATAACTGGAATGCGAATGCAAATCTGTGTGTCAGATGCAAGTAGTGTCCATAGCACACATGCACCCAGCTCATGAAAACACCACCCACAGGCACCTCTCTAGTCATATCCCTGCTGTGGGGAATGGGTAAAGTTAGACCCCACCTGTATATGGCAATAGTAGAAGACTGCAGCATGCAGTGCAGGTGTCCCATGCAGGTGTGTCCCTAGCGGTAGGTAGCACCCTGCCAGCATCCACACCCCCTGGGCAAGGCTGTTAGCTGGTATTGGCATGAACACCTATCACACCTACCCTGACACCCCAGGGGAATATACTGTATGGAGGTCTGAACTGTAGGACTGACAGAATGCAATGACCTGCCACATTTGGCATGCAGCAACACCTAATGCCCCACGGGCGTCGGCCAAAGGCCTGTGTTTCACACGTACTGCCAATGCATGTTATGTCACGGACACCCAAATAACAACATAACACACTCCACATAAGCCATATGCAAGGCCATGTGGACAAACCACAGTACATGTCCACCATGTCTCACTGCATGAACTGTGGACCAACACTAACACACACCTGTGATGGGGCAATACCCTAAGGGGAAGTATTAGAGAATGTAGGCATAATGTACGAAAGAGGTTAGAATAACGGGAGGTGGGAGCATGTGCAGCATAGAATGTGTAGGGTCTAACACCAAGCTGTGTACACACACACTATTACTGGCTGCAAACACAGACATGGGTGGCTACACACATGCCAGTACACCACAATACAGTAAATGTCCTGAGCCATGGCCCCTGCCCCAGATTGACCTGTGCAAATCTGTATAGCTGTGAGGCATTGCCATAGCAAGATAAGCCCATATTGTCATGCTGATGGGCATACAAGTATGGGATCCTCTGCCAGTACTGTACCAAGGTGCTGAACCGGATACACAAACCTAGCACAAAGTGTCTGTAGCTCTCCCTCCAGAATGGCATAACTTACCATTAATACATAGGTGTCTGCCCACAATACCGGACACAGTCACAGTCACCTTTGTCCACCAAGACATCACTGTGAGCAAGAATGTACACCTGACAGCACATGAGGACAGGAAACATCACTGTGTATAACAGTACATGTCTGAATGTCTCTGCTAACAGCAGCACCATGCAGCTGAAGCAGCACAGACATGATCACCTATAGTACACACTATCTGCTGCACAGTTTGTCCCCATATTGCCAAATGAGCGATGGATAGCTTTCAGAAAAAGTATACTACCTGTGGGTGTATAACACAAAGGTCTGCACTGCATCACAGACTACATGGGTTTGATGCACGCATTTAATCTAGACAAGCATACTGGGCATGCTCACACACTTAGAGTAATGAAGGCAATGCCAGTCAACAACATACTGAAAGGTCATACTGGGCATGGTCACACACTTAAACAAATGAAGACCATGTCTGCAAACACCAGTGGACCAGACATATTTGGCAGTCGCAGATGTTAGTGCAGACACTCCTCAGTATGCACCACTCATGCTTTGCACAAACAGTGGATAGGAATACAGACATATATCTAAGAACAACACACTATAATAAGCCAAAGGTAGATGTACATAGATGTGTGGAAGAGGGTGACTGTGAAAAGGAGCCATCCAGGCCTGTCCCACCCAGCACACAGCCAAAGGGCCACAACCACATGAGGATCAGATGTCACTCACTGTAGATACTAGCCACTGGTATCTGTCAGCATTACAGACTATGTGGTGAAAGTGCTAGCTATGCAACATAACTGTACAAGGAAGTAGTCATCTAGCAGCCATATAAATGTACCTGTGGGATATGACCCTGTGTGTGCCCGCATGTGATGTGTCTACCTCTAGATGAATGGGTTATGGCCCATGCACACACACACTGCTCTCCCCATAGCCCTACTATGACAAGCCTGCTCAAGTCATCCACTGTGAAATGCACCTTTAGGAGAGCTGTAGCCCAGTAATCTCTGTGGCGCATCCTATAACTGCGTACTGCTGTGGTGATAAACTAGTTAGGGGTAAGAGTTCCAATCCCAGACATAGCAGCTGTGAGTATGTGTGTGTGTGTGTGTGTGTGTGTGTGTGTGTGTGTGTGTGTGTGTGTGTGTGTGTATTTGTCTGTCTGTGTAGAGAGCAATGCTTTTTAGGGTAGTCACACTCCCTACAATTCAAATGCCCTTCCTTGGTAAAGCTGTTTATGTCATCCACCTAGAAATACATCTCTGGAAAAGTTGTAGCCCAGTAATCTCCATTGCGTGTTCCATAACTGTGTACTGTTGTAATGTGAATAGATAGGTAGGAATTCTAATCCCAGACTTGGCAAGGGTGTGTGTGTGTGTTGTGTGTGTGTGTGTGTGTGTGTGTGTGTGTGTGTGTGTGTCCCTGGCAGTGTAGAGAGTAATTCCTTTTAGAATACTCACACTCCCTACAATTCAAGTGCCCTACTTTGTCAAGGCTGATGATGACATCCACCTAGAAATACACCTGTGGGAAGGTTGTAGCCCAGTAATCTCCGTAGTGCATTCCATAACTGTGTACTGCTGTAGTGTGATAAGATAGTTAGATAGGAGTTCTAATCCCAGACTTGACAAGTGTGTGTGTGTGTGTGTGTGTGTGTGTGTGTGTGTGTGTGTGTGTGTGTGTGTGTGTGTGTGCATGTGTGTGTGTGTGTGTGTGTGTGTGTGTGTGCGTGTCCCTGTCTGTGTAGAGAACAATTCCTTGTAGGCTACTCACACTCCCTACAATTCGAATGCCCTACTTTGTCAAGGCTGCTGATGACATCCACCTACATATACACCTCTGGGAAGGTTACAGCCCAGTAATCTCTGTAGCGCATTCCATAACTGCATACTGCTATAGTGTGATAAGATAGTTAGGTAGGAGTTCTAATCCCAGACTTGGCAAATCTGTGTTTGTAGAGAGCAATGCATTTTAGGCTAGTCACACTCAGTACAATTCAGATGCCCTACCTTGGCATTCCTGCTGATGTCATTCACTGTGAAATACACCTTTGGGGAAGGGGCACTCCAACAATCCCCATGGTGTGTCCTATAACAGCATCATGCTGTAGTGTGATATAGAACTGTGGTAGGGGTTCTATCCCCACACATGGCAGTTGTGGATGTTTTGTGTGTGTTTCTATGTCTCTGTGGGGAGCAATGCATTTTAGGCTAGTCACACTCAGTACAATTCAAATGCCCTACTTTGGCAATCCTGCTGATGTAATTCAATTTAAAATACACCTTTGGGGAAGGGGCACTTCAGTAATTCCTGTGGTGTGCCCTATAACAGCGTCTTGCTGTAGTGTGATATAGAACTGTGGTAGGGGTTCTATCACCACACATGGCAGTTGTGGATGTTTTGTATGTAAAATTCCAAAAAAAGAAACATGTAAACTTAAAAAACAAAAAAACAAGACCAATAAGATGTTATAGCAGGCTGCAACAAATTCCACTTTCCACAGGTTCTTTAGCACTTTCATCCACCTTTTATTTTATGTGAACTTCTTCAGAAAACATGGGAAATGACACAATAAAGACTTAAATACTCAATTTAACAGGAAGTGATCTCATTTTTTCACCATAATTTAAATTTTCTATGTATGAAAAAATATATGTATATATATATATATATATATATGTATAATAAATGCACATGAATTATATAAAAAACAAAAATCAGTTAAATAAATGTTATAAAACTGCTGTTACTAATTTTAAACTAGTTTACATACTTAATTGATTAATATAAAAAAACCTTTCATAAAATGTTTTAAAATATTATTATATTATTTATGTAATATACATGTAAATATAAATATATATTTTATTGTAATGTTTGAATGTGTACTAGTTATCTATATAATAAAAAACATTTCAAGCTTATAACTTCATTTAATCCCGGTGTTTGGTCTGCACCAAACACCAGTTGCCAAAAAGATTCTTTACATTCAAGAATGTTGTTCAAATCACCTAAGTATAGGCCCTTTTGAACAGCATCCAGAATAAAAAATTCAAATTTCTTGAAATCCCTACATGTTGTTGCATGTCTAGCTAAGGCATTGTTTTTGTCTTTCTTTTGAATGGCAAGGCTGTGTTCGTATACCCTGCGTTTAAAAATCCTCTTTGTCTTACCAATATAGTAACTTTTACATGTAACACATGTGGCAAGATAAATCACTAATTCACTATTGCAATTATAGTAATTTTTTTGCCCAAAAGGTGTGATTCAAGTGCTCTACTACCACAAAGGAAGAGTTGCTCATGTACCTACAATGTACACACACATGCACACACACACACACACACACACACACACACACACACACACACACACACACACACACACACACACACACGCACACACTTGCCTAGGCAACAGCCACTATGTTGGTAGTACCCTGCATATTGCCCACTGATAGTAACCATGGTGTGATTGCAGTGGGCTACAGAGGGCATGGCACCCTGTCCATCAGTCAAATAGGCATGTACATGCCGACAGTGCACCTCACCCATATTTCCCACTAGACAACTGAAATACCTGTGGTGCCATCAAATGTGACCCACAAAGGACATACCATGCCTGAAACACAAGCCCTGTATGGACAGATGCCATTGACACCTGGGAATACTGGTATCATGCTATCAATGTAGGTTCAGGGTCAACTTGCTGTCTATTAACAGTTCCCACCACATGAGGCCAGGACTGGCACATCTGATGACAACAATCTGTGTACACAACATGGGCCAGACACCCCAGGTACAGTTCCACATATCACTGTACATGCATGTTGGAGCTGTGCACATCCCAGACACTGTCCATATCATGGACTAAAGAACACATACATGGCAAGCAATGCACAGCATTGACCACATGCAACAGTCACCAAGGTGACTGGATGGTGCATACAATACCCTCTTATGTGGGCAACTCCAGACACTACACGCCTGAGCCACATTGCAGACCATTGTCATGTGGCCTGATGCCAAGGTATACCCATCACCTAGCCTAGTATAGCCATCTGGCACCATCGACCACAACACATCCATGAGGCAGTACACCCATGCATGTCAGTACTGGCACCCATGTCTGTATGTGTGGTGTATGATGCATATGACCACATTCACAATCACTACAACCCCCATTGGCATACTGAAGCATGCTGTCTGATGTCAGACACCTCCACATACCCTTTGCACATATAACCTCTGTACGACCCCTGTGGTGCATGTAATACATGCACAGTACTGTGTTGTGGCAATCCCACTAAAGTTGAGTTGTATTCCTGGCCCTGCCAAGTGTGTTATTGTGTGTGCGTCCCTGTGAGAGTGTGACTGTGTTGACACTAATACCTGTTCATGCGGACAGGCACGTGTACTACATCTACCACATAGCTACCATATCCCTATTACAGATGTCACTCACTATCACATATACGTTCTGAGAGCTCCCCAACATATATGGCACATCCATTAACTGCATGAACATGTAATAGAACTACATAGTTGTCAGGGGTTGGATACCCTGCACTGGTAGGTGTGTGACACAAACATGCTTAAGTTTTACTCTTCCACCCCTCCCTGACATTTCTGTGCCTCTGTCTGCCTCTCTCACTCCCTCTCTGATGGATGTGGAGACTTACATCTGCATTGCTTAGGCAGCAGCATGTGTATTTTAAGTGATGCTGAGGATCAGCTGATAGGCTCTGCACAAATTACAGCCCTCTGCTAGCTGATTGCATGTGGAACAGCTGTGGTAACATTGCCATAGCCAATTGCATGGAAACACACACCAATATCTAAGAACATCATGTTGGTGTTGGGCCTTTCATTCACTGTGAGCAGGAATTCAATCTGTTGTTTGGCAAACAACATCTCAGATGGATTGGAGATTTACCTCTAACAACATACACTCTGGAAACAGGCCAACACACAGGAGGGGGATGTGCCTGACCTGACTACAGACTGTAAATGCTACTATACTGCATTTGGAGTAATGTTGTTTTAACAGGGTATGTGTGGATATGGCTGTCCTACATGTTTTCATACCTGCCATGTCAGTGCTATGTTTATGAGGGAACACCCATCTGTAGGGTCATCTGCAGGCTGTCCAGTGTGTGGTGCTTTATGTTTTAGGTGTTACCCACAGAGCACCTATCTGTGAACTGCATAAGGTAGTGTGAGGATTGCAGTCTGTAGATGGTGAAAGCCATGAGAGTTTCTGACTTCATATCCCTCATAGGACATATGTTGCAACAAACCCTGTTACAACAGTAAATGTATGAGGCTATCACAGCAACATGTCAATATCGGCCTTGTGTATGTGCCTCCAGCCACAACTCTGTCAACCTTTGTACATATGTCATGCAGTAAGGGGTGCATATGTGCTGTACACCATAATTAGTGACATAATTTCTGATAACAAGCCAGTGAGATATCAGACTGCTACACATTATGTATAGTAGGGGTTATATTTGATGACATAACCTGACCATTCTGTGGTTGTGTGTACATTACTGAGGTCTGTGTACTTATGGTGGTTGGCAGTGTGTGTATTGTTAATATGTACCTTGGCCTGTGTACAGACTGTGGTAGATGTCACTGTTCTTGATCTGATGTTACATGCTGCTCCACTGTATGTTACTCTATCGGCTGACATGTTTGTAGGGCCATACACACACATGTCTCATACCACAGACAGGCATCGGAGCACACTGTGTAGCGGTCCAGTATATGTAGGGTTAGTGTGTGAGTGCCACATATGAGGATGGTGTTGAACAGATAGTCCATATACTGTAATATTACACTAGCATACCACATCTGGCTGTGGCTGTGTTCACATTGGTTGTAGTTATGTACTTTCGCACAGGAGTATGTTACTCTGTGCTGTAGCATGCCTGTAGAGCCTGCTATATATGCAAGTACATGTGCATTCCCCCATAGGAAATGTAGGCCAGTGTTGAGCTGGTCTGCATGTAGCCTGCACAGTGCTTTGTTACATGCCTAGCAGCTTAGTGTACTTACCCAGTGAGATGTAATGTCCAAATACTTGCCATATGTACTGCTGCTGGGCCACCATAGCAGTCATGTATGTCAAACAGAGCAGTGGGATGCTGTACAGATGTATGTCAATATCTAGTGTGTAGTATGTGGCCATGGCACCTCTGTACCAGCAGTTATTATGTGGCAGAACAGGCAGGGATGTGTGAATGCATAACCTATGGGGGCACATGTATACCAGTAGTTACATGTTATACCCATCTACATGGCTGTTAACATCCACATTGTCAGGATTGGTCCACATGTGTTGCACTAAGGGGTTATGTGTATACCTTTGAACTGTCTAGAATGTGTCAGACTGTCCACATATATTGGCCATTATCTCTACTGTAGTCCACAGGAGCATTATGTGCTAGCAGTGGTACTGTACTATGATGTCCTTAGGATGTCTGTCAGTAGCCAATGGCGCACATGTTAAAAGTGGATGTGACCACCCACACACACCATGTCTATGAAGACACTTCCTCTTACAGTAGCAATAGTCTACAAATATACATGCCATACATACCTGACATCCCCTTGCACTATGAAGTTGGGACTACAGGGCTAAAGTAGGGCTACACTCCATGTTCAGGATATATGGTAAAGATATATGTACATATAATTATCAAGATATCTATATAGGCATACACATATACATATCAACATACATAGAATGATATGTATATGTACATAGCTATACAAGTAAACACTCAGATATATACATATACAGAGAAATATATGTCTACACATATACAGATAGAGATACATATGCACATATATGTATGGATATCTACATATACATTGACAGTAGTAGGTATATCAGAATAGATATGTATGCACATACAGTTATTGATATCTACATATATATACCAACATAACTAGGCATAGCCATACACATAGGATATAGCTATATATATGGTTTCACTTCATAATCTCAAAATACTAAAATCCCAAATTGCAGTATCTCGAGACCATGAAGCCGAAAATCCATAAACTAGAAACCCCAGAAGCGCAAAATTTTAAACTGTGACTTCCACACTAAACATACCACAGACACAAACATACACATCCCTACATATACACAACTCCTACCCTACATACAAGCAAGGTGGCAAGCCCCCCTGCACCCCCATGTGGGGGGCTGCACCCCCCACACCCCCCACTTAAATATACTAACTCTGAGGTCGCACAACACAGATAAACACACAAAAACATCACCACACAAGCTACATTCCCCTCGCACACAGACATCACACTAACAAAACACGCAGACACACAGTAAAGCCCCTACCTAAAACCCGTAAAAATCAAACACTTACCTACATCTCCAAACCACCCACTCACACACTGCAACACCAGAACCGCTAATACAAAATCTCCAAACTTCGGGATTTTGAATTTCGTGCTTCTGGGGTTTCTGTATTCTGCACTTTTGCCTTTCTGGTCTCGAGGTACTGAAATTTGGGATTTCAGTAGTTCAAAATTCTGAAGGGAAACCATATATACATATGTCTATATATACATATACATATATCTATATATACATATATCTAGATATACATATATGTATATGGGAGCGCTACAGAATCCAGGCCTACAGCCACCTGCCATTCAGACTGTTCTGTTTGTCATTGTGCTCATGATGGTGTCAGTTGTGCCTTGTTATGTAACAGTTACATCCCATTGTGTCACCTGAGGTCTTTACCCCTAGGTATTGTCTACAGAGTGTAGACAGAGGCTGCTGAACTATACATCTGCATTACTTACTATTGATCATTTGGTATCCTGTGGCCCAGTCTGTCTTTACTATTGTACTACTTGATGGACGTGCTCTGGACAGCAACATTTGTTAACATTTCCAGACTACAGTATTAGTATAACTGTTTCCCAGTTGCATTACTCAGTTTATTTGGATGTCCGTGTCTAAACAGCTATACCACATGGCATACACAACTGTAACAGTACACAAATAAAGCTTTCCCTTGTATGCAAACCTGTGTGTGGTGTTATATCTTTTGATTACTCTGTGCGTTTGTGTTGCAGGCAATGATTGTCATTTGTATGGGTGGCTCATACCATCTCCATTTGGTAAGGTAGTAACTGTAGGAATAGTGGCTGTTCCATATTGTGTGCACCTACTACATATGTATCTTACTATGCATATCTCTGCGTGTGTATGTGTAGTTACATATATATCTATATATGTATATCTGTATCTGCATATATGTGTCTGTATGTATGTATCCTAGGGATGCTCATGTTGTGTCAGGTCCTGGTTATGGGATCTGCATCACATGGTAGTGTATTGCAGGGCAGACGTGTTTGGCTGTGGCGGGGTTTGTACAAGACATATATTGTTTGGGGCCTCTCAACCCCCATTAACAGTGCATGTGGACATGTATATTTTTGTTATTTTCCCATTGTTATCTACAGATGTATGCCCGTATATACCCATATAGATATATATATCTGCTTACATAAATATAACTATGTCCGTATATACCTACATATATATATATATATATATATATATATATATATATATATATATATATATGCTTACATATATATAAAACCTGCTGTATATATTTAGACATATAGATATAGACATATATATCTATAGATGTAGATATTTGTATATATATATATATATATATATATATATATATATATATATATATACATACACATATAGATATGTTTTATCCATTTAGATATTAATATATACACACACACGTACATCTACATGTTGAAATACATTTCCTGTACTGTTGAATGACTGAGCTGGATGATATGTTTGTGAAAACATCAGGGTTTTGTATTCTGATATGGCTTAGTGGCAAATCACTTTGGCTATGGTGTGCAGGATTCTGGGTTTGAGCCTTGCAGAAGCTATTTTGTTGCTGGGCAGAACAAGGGCCGTTGGATGCAGAGTGATTAAGGCATTTCTGAGCAGTTGTAAGCAGGTTTGCGTATTTGCGTGGAGGAGCACTGCTAACTTCTGGTTACAGTTTTTTATACTCAGTTAGCTTTTAAATTGCTTAACCAGTGTAGGCATTCTTACCTCCATGCAAACAAGCTTAAACCTGGTTACTGCTGCTTAAAAGTGCTTACTCCTGCTTACCTCCATACTAATTTCTTAAAAAAAAGAAAAAAAGGCTGTTAGGAAAGTGGTGAAAAAGGGGCACAAAGAGGGAAAGACAGTAGGGGAAATAGCTAGTGATGTGCAGGAAGGGTGTGGGGAAGGTCCATAGCTGCCCATTTCTTCTGCAGCAATAGCTGTGCATATACATTGAATTTGGAGGTAGGTTTGGACACTCAAAACCCTGGGAGGGGGTGAGGACAACAATAATAAGTTGTGATGCCAATTAGACCAGATTACATGTATCCAGTGAACACATGTGCAAAATGGACAGCTATGTATGGGACGAGAATTTTTTGTGGGAACAGATTGCCCATTTTTTTTTTTCAGGTGAGAGTGGGATGTTGGGAAGGAGTAGTAGGTATATTTGGGAAGGTAGGTTCAGTAGGTTAACAGACAAGGCAAACAAAACGCATACAGGGGCAGTATATGACACATGTGGGGGGTAAACACCTTGATGAGGAGGGGTGCTGGGAAATCAGAAGCCCATGAGCCCCCTAGTGGAAACAATGGGAATGAGGTCCCCACCCATGGGCAGTCACCACTGCACCTTCACAGCCCGGAAGGTGGCTATGCTGGGGGCTTAGTCGCAGAGCCAGGCTGACTCCCTAATCATGACACGTGGCCCTCAAGCTGGCATATAAGATCACCAAACTGTTGGTTGATCTCTCTGTGCACCACAACCCCAACCTGGCAACGGTTGACTGGTGCCTGTCCATGCCCACTCCCGGGGGGGTCAAGCCCCATCCCCTGAAGCGGTTCCACCCAAAGGTGGAGCAGGACTAACAGACAGGGAGGTCCCGGGTTGGGCCCCAGACATGCTGGTGCCTGATGCCACAGCCAGCTGAGGTGGGACAGGTGGGTCTGCTGGGACCGGCCTTCCCAAGCTTGCTATAGTGTTTTGATTCTATCATCATATGTGGGTTAGTAATAGTCAACACATTCCAGGGTTAGGTATAACAGCATGCATAGATATTCCCATTAACCCAGACACCAGATATGGAACAGCTGCATAGCAAACAGAACACATGCATATATGAGACCACAGTGGTAATAAGAACAGCATACAGGTACATTGATGGCACCATGCCACCAAAGTTGGAATAATTCAATATAGCACTTGCATGGGAACAAGTAAAATATTTATCAAACAATTGGACATTATTAGAACATAGGTGTCATGACATACTAGTTGGGGTGGATATTTTGATTGTTGTTGGAGATATGGTGGGGGGGGAGAAAGATGTCAATTAACATCTAGTATATTCCTGTAGTCTACATTACTTTCCTAGTCAGTGGTGATATCTGTACCTTAAAAGTCTTACTACACTACCCTATAGCCTTACTTTGGACAGTGAAATGGCTGTCATCATCAAACTGGTTTTACCTGCAGTATACACCTCTTACCAAGTATACCTGTGGAGGGAATGTTTGTTAACATTAACTAACTGTTTCTCCACATACTCCCAGATTCCAGGTTGATGTTGTGCACATAGCTAGCCATCTCTTTCTGCACAGCCTCTGGCCATGTGTTGACCACATGCTGGTGTGCCGGGACATATCTAGAATATTGCCCTCTTCCACCTTTAGTGACCTGACACACACATATACAAGCTTTCCTACACAGTTATATTATGTAGCACAATGTAGGGGACAGCAATCAGTGATACTTGATTATTCAGAGAAACTGCAGCACTCACAATTCCCTACATTACCAGAGTGAACAGTACCATATAGGTTATAATGGTCTTTATTTCCCAGCACAGTGTTCGTATCCGATGTACCTGTGGGAGCAATGTTTGTTAGCACTACCTGACTGCTGCCACACAAAGTTCCAGATTACACATTAGTATTATGCACATACATCTCACTATGTTACTGAACACACTCTGGTCACAGCTTCACAACATGGGAGTGTAGATAGGACATACTTGAAATATTACTCTCCTAACAGTTTTGGGGGTTGCTACAGTGATAGGTGTGTTCTCATAGATGTTTGACAATCACTTGTATTCCCTGTTTGCTGGCTAAACATCTGGGATCATCCCACAGACTTACCAGGGGGACAGGGGGACAGGCAGCAGATATGGGCCCATATACTGGACATTCTGGCCTCATCTGTACATTTTTGGGATATAAGTCTGTATGCAGCCTATTTCTGCTCCCAGGATTCAGACCATGGCTGTGTCTGCTACAACTTAAACACTGTCCATCCCAGTTGTGGCTGCTATATATATACTGTTGTATATCTCCTATCTGCTTTCTCTCTTATTAATCCCCTGTGCTTTTGCATTCTAACCTTGTATTACAACACTCTTATACAGATTCCCCAGACAGTTATATGTTGTAGGACAGTGTGAATGACAGTGGTGTGTAATACCTCATTATTCAGAGCAAATGCATCATTCGCAATGCCATACAATACCAGTGTAAACAGTACCAGTACTGGGTATCATTCTTGTATTTCTGGGCACAGTGTTGGTATCTGATAGACCTGTGGGAGAAATGTTTATTAGCACTAACTGGATGTTCCCACACACAGTACCAGATTCATCATTACTATTATGCACATACATCTCACTCTGCTACTGTACACACTCTGACCACAGCTTGACAAGTTGGGGTGTAAATGGGACATACGTGGTTTCTTAGTCTCATAAGGGGGGAGTTGGTAGTGTGCCAGCTTTGTTCTCATAGATATGTGTCAATCAGTTGTATTTCCTGTTTGCTGCCTATACGCCTGGGATCATCACACTGATTTCCCAGGGGGACAGGTTGATAGGCAACAGATATGGGCCACTTTATTGGACATTCTGGACATATCTGTACAGTTGTGGGGTATGATTCTGTATGCAGAGTACTACCACTGGCAGGATTCGAACCATGGCTGTGTGTGCTAGAAAAACAACAGTTCACATCTCAGTTGCATGTGCTATTTAAGTTTGGTTGTCTGCATTTTCCCTGTTTACTGTCTATGTGTCTCTCAGTTGTACTAAATGGCCTCTGTGGATTACACCTGTCATATACAGGCTTTCCTACACTTTCAGTTTATGGTGCACAGTGTGGGTAACAGTGCTTAATACAACAGTTCTATTACATGATTGCAAATCTACATTACCATATGACACCAGAGTATACACATGCAGTCCAGCAGTTAGACCTTTATTATCAGGCTATTACACTTTTATTGACATACAAACAATATTAGACTCTTCCTGCCATATTCTCTAGTGTATGCAGTACTTGCCTTGAACAATACACATTTTATATAGGCAATTAATTTACTACTACTTTTAGTTTTATTTCCTATGACAGTAAATGCATGAGTATTACTGACCTGCCTCGCATCGCAACCTCACCAGGTGACTGACGTGGGCCTCCTGCTTCACGGCCTGTTCCATTGCAGCTATGGGGGACATAAGAGGATTATTTAGCCATATCTATCCATGACATACCTGAGCTGGCAATTATTACACACAAAGTGGGGTGATACACACAACTGGAACATCCCCTGCCGCTCTAGCCTCTTGGATCCACTCCTCCAAGAGGTCCCTCTTATGCCACTTCAGGTCGGCATAGTGATGCCTGACCTGGTCACCAGTTTGGGGTATGCCAGTGGCACTAGTGAGGTCATGGACGAGATGGTCCCAGGCCTCTGTTTTCTATTGGGAGCCCTGTTACTAGCCCTGCAGCAGTCTCTGTTCATGGTCTTTGACAAGGAGTCCTGCCATGACCTTCGATTCCTGGATGCACCAGCACTGCACCTGAAAGTGCATGCCTTCTCCCCTTTCTGCCATTGTGCCTGCAAGGGGAAGCTACAACCAGTTGTGAGATGTATTCCTACCTCTTGGGTTTAAGTAGAGCTGATTTCCCACACTTTTCCATGATTGGCCAGTTTTGAAAAGGCTAGGCTATGGGCAAACCTGCTTACATAGGGTTGGCATTGTTTAAAGGGGTATAACACTGGGTACATTATGTTAGCTGGCCTACACATTGCTTACACCTCTTAAGCTGGCCCATGCAATGCTTAGTGTTGCTTACATTAGACTTTGCATTATAATTCCTTTTTGGAATTGAGTTACTATTCATTACACCTTATATGTATGCCTGGTATCCATGATTCATGTGTACATACACTCTATGGAATCCTTGTATTTTATTGGGGACTTCAACACTCTATTACAATTACACATGACTTCTGGCCTTACTGCTGTACTCCGGTTCACATATTGATGTTATGTAGTGGGTTAAGGCACATATGTCTGTATACTGCTTCCTTTCACAGGTTCAGATTGGTTTTACTATGGTGAAGACTTGTTTGCTGATGTCTCATTGTTCTGTACATCTGTGATGGCTTGGTGGTTAACTACTGTGACTATTGTGTATAGGGTCCTGGGTTCAAGCCTGCATGGCTGTTTATTTTGTTGATGGGCAGGACAAGGGCTGTTGGATACAGAGTGATTAAGGCACTTTTGAGCATTTGTAAGCAGGTTTACACAAGTTTGCGCAGTGGCAAGCACTGCTAACCGGCCATTACAACTGCTTATAGTACAGAGATTTAGCTTCAGAATTGCTTAACCAGTGTAGGCATTGCTTATCGCCGTGCAAACAGTCTTAAGCTCACTTACTAGTGTTTAAATATGCTTACTACTATTTATGGTGCTTAAACCTGCTTACTAGTGCTTTATTCATTATGACACTGACACCTCACATGTGCATTTACTACAGTACTCCAGTTCATAGAAATATGTTATTTAGTGGGTTATACAGCATAAATATTAGTCATAACATGCTTTGCCATGGAAAATGGAATGTACTGCAATGGGACTCAAACCAGAAATGCCTGCTCGTAAAGAGAATGCTTTCCCCACTACACTATTGCTATGTTGCTTCATTTGCATATATCTTCCTTGTTATCCTATTCAGCCGTTTAAGCTGCATTAACTGTAGCTAAGTGATGGGCATACCCGCACACCTATGGTTAGCTTTACTCGGATTTTAAAATAAAAAAAAAATAAAGCGTTTGTTCATTTTATTGGTGATTACTTGCTGTTGTACATGGGGGAATGTTGGTGGGAATATGCGGACACCTGTGAGAAGTCTCACTCATTTCTTACCCCTTTCTGCTGTTCTTCATTGCAGGGGCGTGTATATTCTGAGAGCTCTGCTCTCAGACACACCCCCTGCACTCTTACACGCTCCATGTAAGATTAGGAGCTCAGGCAGCGTGCCTCATTACTATGCATGGTGCACTGCCGTCCTGCTCCTAAATGACTGCCTCCGTGCAGGACTAAGCTACTCCTGCATGGAGGAATAGTAAATCCGGGGGTAGGGTTGCCCAAATGAGTTGGTCGGAAGTTAAGCAAACATACACTTACCCCTGAAGTCAAACTTTACAAAACTCAGTGATGCACAAACAGTACACTAAAATCTTGACAGAATATCCTTAGAAGTAAAAGTAGTCTGATCAAAATAAATAGCAGGTAAGTTGCCACAATGTGAACACACAAGGACTACATGCTCTGTGAAAGCACTACTAAAATCCTGTCAGAACCTCCTTCAAGTAAGATTATTTTGTCAGAATAATTGGCAGCTAATTTATCTGGAGATGCATAAGCAGTGCAGTAAAATCATATAAGAAACCCTTAGTAGTATAAGCAGTATGATAGAAAATATGGCAGGTAAGTTGTCACAGCATTACTTCAAGCACTACATGCACTGTAAATGCACTAGTAGAATACTTTCAGACACTGTGATCTAAAATTAGCCAGAAAGAATAAATTTAAGACAGGTAATTTTTCACAGTGGGACTACAAACATTACACGTGAAGTTAATGACAAATAAGTGCATTAAAATCCTGTCAGAAACTCGTTAGAACTAAAATGTAGTCTGGTAAAATAAATGGCAGGTGAATTCTGTCATCATTCATGCTCATATGAAGCACTACCTTAAAATAAACTTTTTTATAAAAAATTAAAATGTTAGCATAAGCTCTTCTTCCACGTATAAGTCAGAATTGTATCTGGTATACATACACAGTGAAACACACAGATGGACACATAAGCAGGGCTAAACATTAAACATACATTATGAAATGGGCAAAAGAATGTAGATATCGTTGCTCTGTAGCACTACCACTTCTTGATTTCTTGTTAACACTATAGTTAGAAAATATCCTTCACACCATCTTGAGGACATACAGTATACTGACACAGTATCAGCATCTCTGATCTCAAGCGGAACACAATAAACTAACAGACATAACTGATTAAAAAGAATGTGCATGTAGTAAATGCATCAGCATGGCACGGCTACTTTGACATCAAGCATTATTTCCAACACAGCAACCCTGCATTAGAAGCAGCTGTATTATAGTACATTCTGTCCGTGGTTTTCATGTACATGCATATGTGAGTGTGTGTGTGTGTGTGTGTGTGTGTGTGTGTGTGTGTGTGTGTGTGTGTGTGTGTGTGTGTGTGTGTGTGTGTGTAGTGTGTACAGGATTTGACACATCCTTGTCAAATGTATCTCTCTGCACTGTAGGTTCATAACTAGTTACTAGGCATGCATGCCAGGAGACGATTGTGGAGCATTGACACTATTTCTAGTTGGCACCAAATGCACTGTGTCTTTCTCAAGGTCACATGATAAGCAATGAAAGCTGAGAGAATAAAACCCTCTACCACACAGAGTTAATAGCCAGACAGCTAACTACCAAGCTGTATACAAAATTGCCTCATATACATTCCTGTCAAATATCATCTGCAAAGATGTCACAAGTGATAATTCAATAAAGGCATTTAAAAAAAAAGAAATAAAAAGTATAATAGCTATAATAGCTATAATGACCACATAAAGAGGGAAGGTATTGCTTTAATATTTCATAATTACATCTCCCCTTACAAAAAAGACAATACCAAAATTCAGTTCAGTAGAGCTTCTTATAGTTTCCAGAAATTACACAATTAAAAACTAATATGTTGTACTGTTGTTTATATGCCTCCTGTTGACGATACAGCTATACTAAAATATATCCTACATTGGATACACATAAAAAATTCCACAATGAGTAATACTATTTGGTGATGCTAATGTTCATTGGTTCCCTATAAACTGCAAGTTCATTATATCTTTAGTGAACTTATTTGGTTTCTCACAACTAAGTAATATTCCCACAAATTACAGCAAGACATCAAATTCCCTATTAGACTGTATCATGGTAACAGACACTAGCAGATACACCACCTGAGGTATAATGTCTAACTGTCTCAGTGATCATCTGCTAGTCTGTACAGATGTCTGAACAGAGGGATGATAAAATCAGCAAGCCAAGCAGAGCAGTATTGCTGGAATTGAATTCACCCTCAAGTCTTGGTGCATAACTTCATGAGGTGAATCCTGTTTTTCCAAATCTCACATATATGATACTGATATATAGACTGCATTTTATATACCATATATCACGGAAAGAATGATGTTAAAAATAAAAAAGACAGCTGGGAGCACCAGGATAAAAAGGTGCCTAATCCTGGTCAGTGCACTGCCCCCAGGACTGGAAGAAATGGCAATGTAGAATCCTGATAACATGGAAACATTCCTGCAATGGTATTAGAACAGGCTCAAGGGGTGGAGGGCTCCTTGTTGTAAAAGAAAGTATAAGTCCACAAAAAAAAAACTGACAGGCCAAAAACAAGTCATAAAAGTGACAGAGTGGACAACTGAAGATAAGAAATAAATTATGTATTGTTATCAGTATGGCAGCAACTTAGAATTTCTGGATAGAAGATGTTCAAAAAGATTAGGAGAGAATTTAAAAGAAAGAAAAATACTTGAACAAGAAAAACTGTAAAAGGCTTCAAAGGCAAATGTGAGTTCACTAAAACAAAAGACTCATGAAAAACATTGTATAGACCAAAAACCCCTGGGATGTTTGGAAACAGAAGAGACTGATGAAGTGCAAAAATGTCAAGTGCACAACCTAGACATTTTTGAAAATTATATAAAACAACATGCAGATGGGAAACTGATATGGTGCAGTATTTATGCAAGGGATAAAGGCAAACTAATCAATACAAAAAAGCAGCTCCAAAGATAGTTGATAAGAAACACTGACAAAGGCATTGAGATATGGAAAATTTCACAATACCAAAGTAAGTTCACAAAGGGGAAGAGTGGAATGCAAGATTAATAAAGCAAAAGTTAAAGAAATAGAAGCTGAAGTTATTGAATACCTGCAAAGTAAAGGAATTAGTCTAGAAAGCTTTACACGGGTCATATCACAGCATGATGGAAGAATGAGTCACCAAACTAAGGAGAAACAGATGGAGCAAGAAACATATGAAAATTAAATATCAAAATGTGAGAAAATATATGGTGCAATATTTATGCAAAGGAAGAAGCAGAAGTAATCAATGCAAAAAAAAAAAAAAAAGCAGCACCAAAGATATTTGAAGAAAAAAACAGGGAAAGACATCCATATATGGAAAAGTAACAAGCATACAAGCATTAGGAAAACAAAGTGGGAAGTGGAAAGAGGATTAGTAATAAAGAATCGAACAAAATAGAAAATGACGTTATGGGTTACCAGTGAAGAGAAGGATTAGGTGTAGAAAATGCCACTCTGGTAATGTTACAGCATGATGTAAAAATGAGTCAGCAAATTAAGGTATAACAGCTGGAACAGGAAGCATCTGATCAGTTGCCACATAAAGATCCTCTATAACTTTCAGCAGAAAATCAGTACAAAAGTTCAGTTGGAGTTACACCACAAGGAAAAGAGCATGAAATTGTGGGAACTGTGGCGCCATCAATGTTCTGAAGTGATAGGCCAGATATGAAATAGTAATGGATTGCACAAGATGCAGCTGAAGAGAATATGTCAGAGGAAGATGCTCTGAAACTTTCTGTAGAATGCCCACATGAAATAAAGAATAAAGAATGCGCATTCAGTGTAGAAGAAAAATGTCTAAGGGAAAGGGTGCTTGATTTAAAAGAGATGGATAGCCATACTAAGATGGATGAAAGAAATCAATTACAGAAAGTCAATAAGACCAAAAATGTTAGAAGTCTGATAAAAAACAATGAATACAGTAATCAAGATTAACAGAAATTAATTTGATACAACAGAAGTAAATATGATATATTACTGAGCAGCTAAATTAATAACACATAAAATCTTTCAAAAATGCAGGCCAAAGGCAAGGAACAGAGTACAGTCCAACACAGCAGATGAAACCTTGACATTCTCATCAAATGTCCCTTAATGATGTTAGAATAGATATACGTAGGGTACATGCTACTATGGTGCAGTATCCCATGCCTCCAACAGGGTTTCCTAAACAAGTCGTATCTATACGGCCTTCACCATTCTTAAACAAACGTACATTTAAAACGTCTATAGTATATATAACAAAGAGTGTGCCGTATTTTAGAACATATTGGTTGTATACGCAGGAGTGATGTCTATAATGCACTTATTAAGCATATTAATGAAGATAATGATCATAATTTTTCTTTTAGGGTATTGCAAAGGATTTATGACAGTAAACACTTAAGTGACTTCAACAATACTGGAACTGGCAGAAATGAGATAGATTAGAGCATTGCTGTCACATAGAGAGCCAGGGATGAATGTGTCTGTTCCCTTAAAACCTATGTTGAAGACTTGTAGCTTAGCTCATTGATTATAATTAATGCTTTATTTTTATTAGTTGCATTTTAACTGGAGGTTTGTTTTATTTGTATATATTTTTTTATTTGTGGTTTGGATTTATGGTCTGATGAAGCAGAGTATTCCATGAAAGCGCTTACCGATATTAAGGTTTTCTCTTTTGTTTTATCCACTGTGTTGGTTTGTACTAAGTTCCTTAGCTTTCTCTTTGTGAGTTTTTCATTGGTACTACCTGTTAACCAAGAGGCTTTGTTTTGTTTTTTTTTTCCTTGAGAAATGCAGTGCAATAAGGGAAAAGACAGGAAGAAATCAAATGCCAGCGTGGAAGTATCGAATATGGAAAACTATAAACCAATTAAGACATTGTCATTGTTAAAAGAATATAGAAGAGGGAATAGACCAAAAAAGTGCTTAGAAAAATAGACATGGTAAAACCAATGCATTCTATTAGAACAGGCCAGGATCTATTGTACACTATTACAAACAATTAACTAAAGATATCAGCACAGGCAGAAAAAAGTAGATGATATGCAAATAAATGCAAATGAAAACTATAAAATAAGCAATCCACTGATGACCCAAAACGTTTTATAGAGAATTAGGAAACAAAGCCAAACAGCATCAAAAAAGGAAGACATCAACACATTTTTGAGAAATATGTATGAAGACCTTGTGTGACACAACAAAGATGCTGAATGGTTAGAAGAAGTGAAAGAAACAGAAGGAGGTTAAATGTACAGGATATGAAATGGGAAGAAGTAATGGGCAGATAAACTCAAAAAGAGTTAAGAGAAGCTCCTAAATGGAAATGATTTATTATTATTTATTTATTTTACATTTGTTAACCGGGATAATCCAACTGGGTGTAAGCCCATTTTCAGTGGAGGTCGGGGAGAAAAGCTCCAGAAATACAAATTACATACACATAAATATAAAATGAACAAATACAATAATATAAAAAGAAAAAAAATACAAATGAACAATTAGCATCTTAGATATAACATCAAAATTATAGGAATAAGAAATGAAATACAATGATATAAGAAAAAAGATTGTATAAGAAGAAATTAGTTGTTTAGTTTTCTTAGCAGGTATTAGAAAGTATGTTTCTATACACATCCTCATGCACACATACATTACTGAACTTCAGGCTAAACGTATGATCATTTTTACTTGTAGCTTTAGTCCTGAGGACAAACTACTTACATGCTACCCTGAGCAGACACCAACCTGGTTAACAAGTGGAATCATTTTACTGCTCCATGAAAGTGAACATGCAAGCCACTCTAACAAACAAAGACCAATCTTGTCTTCTAAGGATGTATAAACTATATACTGTAAGTGATGCTGATAGAGTTTATAGTCATTTAGGAGAAAACTCAATCATGGCAATGCACCGGAAGTATAACACAAGAAACTCACATGGAACAAAGGATCATTTGTTGTTAGTTGAAGTTATAATGGAGAATTGTAAAAAGGAAAATAATCTAAATATGGTATGGATAAATTACAAAAAAGCATTTGACAGGATCACACATTCATGGATAAAGGACTGCTAACAGATGTCTAAGATGCACCATACATTGATTAATTACATTACAGTGACAATGCAACACTAGTAAACCACTTTGCACCTAAGCCATGATAAAGGACAAATTAGCATCCAATATTCTTCTGCCAAACTAAGCAGAAAGGGGGATATTCCAGTTGGACTTTGTACCACCGCTGCTCTTGACACCTAGGAGCTTTGTGTGGGGTTCGGGTTTTATGATAGTCTTACTGGAGGATGTAATAGCAAAGGTGGATTTGTGATGAACTCATTAATCTGACTACTTAACCGAGTAGGTCATGGTTACAATTTGGCTCCCAGACAACAACAAAGTGTAAAGACGTCTCATCTTCTTTTTGAGATTGGCTGTAAACTGTATAGTTTACCAGACGTGATGCTGAAAGCACAACTGGAAGTGGTCATGCCTTTCTCGGGTTATATAAGAATGTCTTTTGGTCTTGATAAATGTGCAAAAGCAACATTTAAAGCAGAAAAACTGCAGTAGCAAAAAACATCAGTCTGGGACAGGAATGTAATGTAAAGGAACTTTAGCAGTTGATAGAGTATATATGAACAATTGACAATAAAAGATGAACAAATGGGAAACAAACTCAGTAAGGAATAATTCAGAAGAGCAATAATTAAAACTGAAAGCAGTCCTGAAATCAAGGAACAAAATCCAAGCTATAAATCAATTTGCTCTTCCTGTTGTATCTTACAGTGTTAGGGTGATTGACTGTCCCCAAAAGATATTGGATCCATTGGACAGGAAAACAAGAAAAGTGCTTCATGCTTATCAAATGCTATATAAAAATCAATGTATACCAAGATTATATATTCCTCCTTATGAAGGAGGTATGGACACCGCAAAATTGATTGCATGTATAGATTTGCAATTATAAAATTTATACATATCTGCTGACCTCAGCAGATCCAAACATAGTGAATGTTTTGAAACATGAAGAGAACAAATCTAAGATGACTTTCCTGCTTAGTTTAGCAAAAGCATATTGGCATCAAGTAGGAATGGAAGCTAAACCAGAATTAGACAAAAAAACTCAGGCAGCAACTCAATGTATCAAACAAAAAGAAAGAAAGAACAGAAAGAGAAGGATTATGAGAAGTCTAGATATGCGGAAAAGGCATAAATGCAGTTGCAAGTACAGAAAACTCAGATAATCACCACATGTAGATCTGGAGCTGATGCAGGAATTATTAAGAAGAAGTGAAGTTAAATCAACAATGGAAAGGTTAATACTAGTGGCACAGGATAGTGGACTATGTACAAGTTAGTTTAGAAAGTCCATTGAACATGTGGGAGAAACAGACAAATGCAGGTTCTGTAAAACAGAACTGGAAACAGTCGCACATCTTGTTGTTGGGTGTGATACATTAATAGCAGAGGGCCTGTATACTGAAAGGCATAATAATATGGCAAAAGTGTTTTATTGTGGATTATACAAACATTGCAATATTGAGGTAACCGAAAAGCATTGGAAACCTGTGCCACAAAACTTTATAGAATAAGATGAAGTTTATATCACATGGTATTACCCATTATGAACAATTCAAGAAATAGATGATTCCATGAAAAGATGACACATGCAGCATTGATCATTGAAATTGCTTTGATCATTGATTACAGTTCCTTACATACAGAGAGACACAAAATCTTAAAATATCAGGATTTGTGGGCAGAAACGAGGGCAATGTGGAAATGGATACCCAGACAGTTCCCATAGTAGTAGGAGCAGTGGGTCTCAAAAAAAAAAAAAAAAAAAAAAAAAAAAATATAAAAAAAAAAAAAAAAGAATTTACAGTTTTTTTATTTATTTATTGACATTTGTTAACTAGGTTGGTCCAACTGGGCCAGTAGCCGATTTTCAGTGGAAACCCGAGGAGAAAAGCTCCAGATGACAATTTACAGTTTAAAAATTCACATTCAAACAATTTACAGTATATATAAAAAAAGTCACACTCCAAGATAGTAAAAAATTAAAAGTACAATCAGTCAAAAAGTAAAAAGTAGAAAGCATACACATAGCAAATAAACAAGTAGCATTTATACAAAGAGATATAAAAATATACATCAAAAATGTATGTCTTCAGTTTTCTGAGATTGAGTTTACCAGGTAAACACCTAGTAGATTACTAGGCGAAAATAGGGAGAAAGTAGTATAAATACGCAAGTGGTGGAAATATGATACAAGAGTGTGCTGGGGTTAGGTTTAGTCATGGCAGGGGCAAGTCTTGGAGTTAAGTAGGTGAAGTTTGAGTTCTTTTTTAAAGTGTAGTTGGAGGGTAATGGAGTGTATGTGTATAGGAAGTTTGTTCCAAGCTTGGGCTACAGAGCATTTATATAGAAGTTTGCCCACATTTTTCTTTGGTTGGTAGATATCCAGAAGTTGCTGGTTTGAGGTGCAGAGGGTCCGAGATGAGGAATAGGAGAATACCAGGGAGGAGAGAGCTGGGTAGGAAGATGGCTTGTATAGTATAGAGTGTAATATTTCAAATTGCGATAGAAGGAGTTGTTGGGGGAGTTCAAGTCATTGGAGAGTGTTTAGTGCTAAGCAGTTGTGCGAGTTGTAAGGAGAGTTCATAATGAATCTAATTATTTTGTGGTATGTTTGTTGAAGTTTGGACAAGGTTGTGGACTAAATGTTAGTTAGAACTGGGGCAGCATATAGAAGGGAGGGGAGGAGGAGAGCCTGTGCCAGGGAGAGTCTGGCATTGGAGGTTAGGAATTTTTTGTTGCGATTTAGCAAGCGTAGTTTCTGGTGAGTTTTTTAATACATTGCAGTATGTGTAGCTTAAATTTAAGTTCATCAATGATGACACCTAGGAGCTTTGTGTGGGGTTCGGGTTTTATGATAGTCTTACTGGAGGATGTAATAGCAAAGGTGGATTTGTGATGAGAGAGAGAGTGGAGGAGAAAGAGCAAGAGTTTGGTCTTTTTAGGGTTAAGGATGAGCAGATTTTTGTACAACCATTTTTCAGTGGATAGAAAGGTGTCTTGGGTTAGGGTATGGAGTTCAGAGATATTGCTGGAGGTGGAGATGAGAGTCGAGTCATCTTCATATTGCATGAGGGAGGGTTGTTGACAGGATGTATATAGTTCATTAGCAAAAATGTTAAATGGGAAGGGAGACAAGATGGAACCCTGTGGAACACCAGATGGGACTGGAATATAGAGAGAGCAGGATGAGAGCCATCTGACAGATTGCTGCCTACAAGAGAGATAGCTAGAGAACCAGGCTAGGGGAGTAGCAGATAGGTTGAGATTAGCAAGTTTAGATAGCAGTATAGAGTAAGAGACCTTGTCGAAAGCTTTGGATAGGTGAAGAAAGAGACAGGATATGAGTTGGTTGTTATCATGGGAGTTAGTGATAATATGAGTAAATGATAGGAGGGCAGTATCTGTGCTGTTGTTAGGCTGGAAACCATGCTGAGTGGAAGTGAGAAGGTTATGTTGGAGGAGATAGTTGAGAAGCTGAGAGTGAATGCATTTTTTGAGTATTTTAGAGAGAGGAGATAGAATGGCGATGGGTCTGTAGTTAGATGAGTCATTTGAGTTTCCTCCTTTATGCAGGGGGATGGTGAAGAAGGATTTCCAAATGAAAGGAACTGTAGCTTCATGAATTGATCTATTGATGATGGATACAGGATAGGCTATAGATTCAGCAGCTAGTTTGAGGAATGTAGTGAGGAGATTATCTGTGGAGGGAGAGCAGGGTTTCAGCTTCAGAAGAAGTGTTTTAATGTAGGAAGTGGGAACAGGTTGAAAGGAGAAAAGGTTTTTGTTTAGTGGGTTGGGAGGGGTAGGCGGAGTAGTAGAGTTAAAGTTGGAGGGTGTGAGTTTTTGGATTGTGTCAATGAAGTGTTTATTGTGGAGGGTAGCGGTCTTTAGAAGAGATTTATTTGGGAAAGGGGAGGGGGTTGGAAAGGCAGCCTGGAGAAAGATTTTTGTTTAGAGTAGACCAGAACGTACATGGGTTGGATTTGCTATTGAGTTGGGCGGAGTTATAGTAGGCACGTTTGTCCTTAATGATTTGTATCTTGACAAGATTCCATAGATCTCTATATTTATGTAGCAGGGGTAGTTCATTTGTTTTAACCCAGGCTTTCCAAGCACTATCTCTTTTGTGCAAAAGGGATCTAATATCCTTGGAAAGCCAGGGAGCATAATTTGGTTTGATTCTAATTCTCCCAGAGGGGGCAAGGGAGTTGAAGGTCTTCAGGAAAATGTTATTAAATATATTCACTGCATCACCGAGAGGGATCTGCATAAGGATGGATCAATCAATATTAAACAGTATGGAGTTGAACTGAGTGATATTAAAGTTAGTAAGTTTAAGACAATCTCTGTAAAGGTGTGATCTGGGTGTTTGGTTAGAGTGCCTTAGAATAGAGGTGAGGAGATGATCACTTAAGGAGTCTGGTAGGGTAGTTGGGCTATGGTAGAGGTTGAAGGGGTTAGTGAGCATCCAGTCAACAGTAGAACTGGATGATGAGGTTTTATGGAGGTGGATGCGGGATGCTATCAGTTGATGGAATCCGTGTAAGTTTACACTAAATTGTGGAGAGTCAGTTGTAAGCTTGGACCAGTCTATATTGACATCTCTGAAGATGAGGGTTTCATAGTGTATGTTATGGGAAAACCAGGATAAGATATTTTCTAGGCTGGGGATATTATTTCCTAGGGGAATATAAATGGAATTGATAGCAAATTTCTTGTGTGAGTTAAGATGGCAATTTAGGATGATTAGTTTACGTGAGCAGAAGTCAGGGATAGGGATGGTGACAGGTGAGAGATTTAGGCCATCAGAGTAGAGGATGGCTACACCCCCCCCTTTTTTGAGCAGTCTGTCAGAGCAGTAAATATTATAGCCAGGAGGGAGAATTTTGCTGTTTGTGATGTGTGGTTTGAGCCAGGTTTCGGATAAGGACAGATTGTGAGAGTAGGTATGGGCTTTCCAGATGTGTGGTTCAGTGGTTCTGTTAGTGAGGCTTTGAATATTTAGTGAATAGGTATCTAGGTGCATGTGTAAAGATGAGTTTTGATTTGGAGGATGGGGATGCATTGAAGCATGAGGAGAGTGGGAGGCGGAGGGGGTCTTGTGGGGTATGTGGCTGTGGGGAGAAGAAAGGGGACCTGGTTCAGAGTCAATGTCTCCAGAGAGGAGTATGATATTAGTAAAAAATGTGAGTGGAGAAAATTGTAAGAGGTGGTGGTAGAATTTAGATTTGGATTTGCAGGTGAGTGGGTAGTTCTGAACTATAGTTAGTTTATGAAGACAATTAGTAGAAAAGTTGAAGAGAGATGGGGAGATAATAAAGGAGCAGATACTAGGAAGAGTTTCAGAGAGGCTTGAGGTAGGGGAGCATATATAAGGGTGGGATAGGTTTGAGTGATAAGAGGTTAGAACAGAGAGAAGTATAAGAAATGGAGTGGTAAAGAAAAGGAGTTGCATACTAGAGTGTGTGAAGTGAAGTTGTGAAGAGGGGGACTAAATGAAAGTAGGAAGTGATGTATTTTAATTATGGCTGGTGTAAGGCTGGGAGTGGTTTTAGGAAGGAAATGGGTTGTGTGTGGCTGAACAGGCAGGAAGGATAGGGAATGAATAGTATAAATATAATTGAAGTGGAGATGGGTGGGAATGGGGGTAAGATAGGGGAGCAAAGTGAGCCTGAGCACAGAAATGGCAAATGGAGTGGGGCTACACCCAAGGAGAAATCTCAGAAAAACAATCAGTAAAGCAGGTAAGTTTGGCAGAAGTGGGAAAAGGAGAGGCAGAGGGAGGTAGAGCAGCTTGGAGAGATAGTCTGAGTAAATCTGCTGGAAAGGAGGCAGTAGTACAGAGTACACAAACAGGAGATGGGCAGAAGGATAGAGGTATGCAGGAGAGACAGTTCAGAGTAGGAGAGACCAGAGGGGGTACAGCAGACAGAAAGCTTTAAGAGTCCAAAGAGTAATACAGTGGGAAGCAGGGTAGATGGAGAAACAGGGAGCAACCCAGAGATGTGCAAGACACAAGCCTACACAAGAGCAACAGTTCAGGTATCAACTAGTGCATTTAGCAGGACATACTTATACAGTCTCTAAAAAATGGAGGGATGCACCTACGAAGTGACTTGACCACAGGTAGTTCCAGCCAGGGTAGGTCAGTGGGCTTTGCAGATGTGGAGTTATTGCTAACCTATAAAAAAGAAAAGGGAAAATATGGGTTAGGGAGAAGTGGAAGCCAAGTAAGTGATACAAAGAGCTGTATAGAGGGGGGTATAGTAAATAATGGAGTGAGGTGAATGAGAGAGTGGCTGTTGGTGACAGCTACTAGTGACAGTAGTCTTGAGATATGAGAAATGGTATGGAAGGGCCTCTGGGTGGTTAGGGTGCAGGGGGGAGACTGCAGATTGGAGTCTGATGGTGGAAATGTGAAGTGGAGGTGTGCAGGGGAGTGACTGCAGGTAAGAGTCTAAGGGTGGCAATTAAGGAGTGGAGATGTGCAGGGAGGCATAGGTACAACAGAGAAAATAGAGGAATACAGGAAAAAACAGTAAAATTAGTAGCAAAACAAAAGCATGTAAATGAGGTAATCTTCAAAGCAAGACAAATAGTATATGCATTGGTAACTTGTACAATAGACTAAGGTCACTTGCAAAACAGTACGCAACTAAAGTGTGTACATATACACTGCGTATTGCATAAGCAGAAGTGAACTTATAAGATACTTAATAAGAATGCAACAGATTTAGTCGACAGTTTATGACCTTTCACAGTTCAAAGCCTTTCTGATAACTTAAATGAAAATGCAACAGATGTAGTGAGTAGTTTATAACCTTTCACAGTTCAAAAACATGTCTGATTTGTAATACAGGTATTTACACAACATTAATCTGAGAGAAGGAGTCGTATCAATAAATAATGCTGCACAGGTTTTGTGTATGAGTAAAACAGATAGGGTAATACCACATCGGTAGACTAGGAGTTGTGTAATATATATAAAGAGAAGAACTATGCTAATTATAGGGAACAACAGCTGATAGTACGCTGAAATCCATATATGACATAGCCCCTAAGTCAGATTAAACTATAATCGGGGAGTAACACAAGTACATGGACGACAGTGTGCAATAGCAAGCAGTAAGGTTGCCAGGTTATGCAAAGTCATACACAAGTGAAAATAGGCAGATAAAAGCAAATGCAAATACAGTTGTCGGCTTTCCTGAGCAAAGTCATACACAAATGAAATTAGGCAGATAAAATAAATGCAAGTACAGTTATCGGCTTTCCTGAGCCCAAACACATAGATGACTCTTCAGTATCAACAAAACTAGCTTAAATATATGTAAATCAGCAGAAAAACAAGAGAAGTGCTCACCTGTGTTGGCCACAGTACATTACAGGAACGCTTGAAGAATGAGGGGAGAGAGAGAGAGAGAGAGAGAGAGTAAAGATGGTGCTGGAAAACCACGGGTAAGGTTTAAAGGGTGCAAAGGATCATAGGTAGCTTACAACAACACCATATTGAGGAAGGGAGAAGCAGGGCAATGAAAAAGAGCTATAAACAGGACAGAACAGCTGTAGCAGCAAGTTGGAAGGACACAAGGGGGAGGCAGAATGGGAGGATAAAGGAAACCAGTTCAAGTAGCTAGAACAAGCAGATACAAGATAGTGTCTAGACTATAGAGCAAAAGCACAGTTTATACAAAGAAAATGCAAGTGGGACATACACCTATGGAGAAATCTCAGAAAAACAATCAGTAAAGCAGGTAAGTTTGGCAGAAGTAGGAAAAGGATAGGCAGAAGGCCCCCTTCTGCCTATCCTGTTTCTACTTCTGCCAATCTTACCTGCTTTACTGATTGTTTTTCTGAGCAGCTTGGAGAGATACTCTAAGTAAGTCTGTAGAAAAGGAGGCAGTAGTACAAAGTACAGAAACAGGAGATGGGCAGAAGGATAGAGAAGTGCAGGTGGGACAGTTCAGAGAAGGAGTGACCAAAGAATGAGCAAGGGGGGTACAGTAGACAGAAAGTTTTAAGAGTCAAAATAGTTATAAGAAGGTAGGAGAGTGGGCGAGTAGGGTAGATGCAGAAACAGGGAGCAGCCCAGAGATGTGCAAGACAATAGCCTACACAGGAACAATAGTTCAGGTATCAACTAGTGCATTTAGCAGGACATACCTATACAGTCTCTAAAAAATGGAGGGAGGTACCCACGAAGGAACTTGACTGCAGGTAGTTCCAGGCAGGGTAGGTCAGTGGGCTTTGCAGATGTGGAGCTATTGCTAACTTATGCAGTCTCTAAAAAATGGAGGGAGGCACCCATGAAGGGACTTGACTGCATGTAGTTCCAGGCAGGGTAGATCAGTGGACTTTGCAGATGTGGAGTTATTGATAACTTATACATCTCTAAAAAGTGGAGGAAGGCACCCATGAAGGGACATGACCACAGGTAGTTTCAAGCAGGGTAGTTCAGTGGGCTTTGTAGATGTGGAGTTATTGCTAACCTATGTTGGCCACAGCACACTATGGGACAGCTTGAAGAGTGAGGGGATGAGAGAGATATTTTATTTAGATGTGCTAGTGATACATGTAACTCCACCTGAAATGCAGAAGTAACCAGTTCTGGGCCCATTGCAGGTGCTGCAAAGAGCACTTTTGACTAACATGAAAGAATGAAACAATACTAACTTTACTAATTTTAATCATACTTTGACTTAAGAATGGGGTCCAGTCAAAAACCAGACATCTCACACATCCACTTAAACAACATGTTTATAAAACAGAACACAGTTTTTCAAAGTGTAATCCAGAAATGTTAATTGCTAACTTATCATCTACTAACTGGAAATTCCTAAAAATCATCAACTTAGATGATGCTGTCAGTGAATTCAGTAAAACCTTCCTGAATATCCTAATTAGTCTTGCACCTCCTGCAATGAAGAGACTAAAAACAAATAGTGCAATCTGGCTATCCAAAAAGAGTAGAATGTTAATGTTGGCTAGATAAATGTCATGGAAAGAATGGCCACAACATAAAACACCACAATACACTGAAAACTTTAAAACACTTCACAATTGTACTAATAAGCAAATTAATGAAGGCAAAAAACTAAACTATAATAACTTTCAGAATAATAGTAAACACAACCCTAAAAAAATTCTGGAGAGCCATTAAAGAAATCTTGCATCTTGGCCATAAATTTAACCTTAACCCCTCTCCCAATAATTCATCACTCAAAGCCACAATAGAATTCTCTTATTTCATTGATAGTATAGTATCTGTAGCCATGAATTACCCAGCATCTAAACCTAACTCTGCCCAGCAGACCTGTATGGACCCATCCACTTTCATCTTCAAGCTTGTGCCCACATCCTATATAAAACCACTCTTGAACTCAAACCATGCTCTACTTCAGCCATTGACCTTTCAAGTGAATACCTTAAAATAGGGTCTATATTATTTATTCAACAGCTTAGGTTGTCGAATGCTCGATAATCAACACCTAAGCATCGAAATTTCAAAATCGCGAATGGCCATATAAGCAAATTTTTTCCTCGGGAAAGAATTCACTTGGACGTTATCAGGGATTTGCCCTTTCTCCAATGTGGAGTGATCTCAGAGTTGGTATATTTAGTTTGGGGGGACACAGTCACCCATGTCGGGAGGGGTGGGAGGGTGAAGCTCCCCACTATATTTAGGTTGAAAAGTTAATTTTATTTCCGGACGGCCTAGTGAATTCTTTCCCGAGGAAAGAATTTGCATATATGGCCATTCAAAATTTTGAAACTTCGACGCTTAGGTGTCGATCATTAAGTATTCGACAACCTAAGCTGTCGAAGAAATAATATAGACCCTTAAAATAGCAGCCAACAGCATCGTCTAGCCTGTCTCTATCTTTATTTGTAGGTCAGTCCAGGATTGCCATGTTTTTTCTCACTGGAAAAAGTCACACATTAACCATTTGAACAAAGGAGGAAATTCAGCAAACATTACTAACTGTAGACCTATAGCAATCTTATCCCCTCTCCAAAATAATTGAAATGTTTATTCAAAAACAATTGCTATGCTATTTCTTACAGGAAGAACACCCATCCCCCACACAACATGGCTTCCATCCTTCCCACAGTACTAACACTGCACTTCTAACCTATGTTGATACTGTCAATAAAGCTACAGATAACATCAGACTAGTCTCCTTATTTATAGACCTGTCTAAACCCTTCCACACAGCTTGTCACAGCAAACTTCTACTTCCAATGTCCTCATTAGTCCTGTCTCAGCCCACTATTCTATTGTTCAAAAGGTACCTATTCAATATGGTATCAGTCAGTATTAAAATAGCACTCCATCTGCTCTCTCTACCTCCCAGTCAACACCAGTGTACCAAAAGGCTCTATCCTATGTTCCCTCCTCTTTAATATTTTTACCAATACCCTCCACATATACACACAACAGGCCTCCATAGTACAATATGCAGATGACTCCACACTCATTTGCACATCTGGGAATATAGCACACTTCAAAAAAAGTAGTCAGGCAACTGTAACAGCAGCTGAAACATGGCTTTGTAACTCACAACTCTTGCTCAACACCCCCCCAAAAAATACTTTTACCCCTGAATCCCTGTGGCATGAAAAAACAAAATTTAAAGTACTCCGACTTGATAATACAACCAAGGAAGTCACTTCAGATAGCAAATTATTGGGGATGATGGTGGATGATAATCATAAATTTAACCTGCATATACAAAATTGCATAAGAAAAAAAAATCATCAAATCTATGGATGCTGTGTACATGCAAAAACATTCTCAGCAAAGCAATTCAAGCTAGACGTGATACTAGTTATCTCACCCCAACACTTCTTTATGGCATTCTCATCCTTACTAACTTTCAGGCATCATAAAAATTAAAACTTAAGCAATGCTATAACAAAGCTGCCACATTTGCTATGAATACCCCTGTTAGAACCCACCATTATATAGTATTAAACAGCCTAAATTGATTATAACCACCATGTGAACTAACATATTCACAACTTCTTACAATCTTTAAATTTTTATTTATTTTTATTTTACATTTGTTGACCGGGCTAGTCTAACTGGATTTTTGTCCATTTTCAGTAGAGGCCCAGAGAGAAAAGCTCCACTACAGCAATTATACAAATATACAGAACTGAAAGAGAGTGACATAAAAGAATAATATTTAAAAACTAGTACATCATAGTTAACACTTTAAGTAGATAACCAATAGGAAACAGAGTGACTTGAAAAAGTAAGTACATATATGTAACGTATGAGAAACCTAGACAACAGTAGAAAGAAGGAAACATTTATACATGTAAAAATTGATCATATTAGAAAAACAAAATTTTAAAAATATAATGAAAAAATAATGAAAAAATTATTATTATTATTTTTTTTTTCAATCAGAGAATGAATGTTATGGTCATGTGAAGGTGGTGAGTAAGAGAAGGAAATATCAGTCAGGATTAATACATGGGCATAGCCATTGTGAAGTAAGAAAGTTTCTAAGTTGCTTCTTAAAAAGAGGCGTGGATATTAGGGATGTTAGCTTAATAGGAAGCTTGTTCCAAGAGTTTCCAATGGTATTAGCAAATAGACAGCCTCCAGATTTGTTATTAGGTTTAAGGGTGGCTACTAGTACGTTATTAGCTGAGCATAGGGTTGACAGATTTTTGTATGGGTTAATGAGGCTACAGAGGATGTGAGTATTTGTAGGATGATGCAAGATCTTCTGAGTTATAGTTAGTTGTTGAAAAAGAAGTTGGTTTTGCAGTTCCAACCATCCTAACTTTTTCAGATTTTGACAATGGTGGGTCCGGAATGGGGAACCAGTAGCAAATCTGGCAATGTTATTATAAGCGGTGGCCAGCTTATTTCAAATATTTTTGGATAGGTTAGTGTAAATTGGTGATGCATAAAGAAGGGTTGAAATTAGGTGTGTTTGGGTGATAGTAATCCTGGCAGAAGATGTAAGGAAGGTTTTAAGCCTATAAAGGAAACCAAGTTTCCTATTGACTGATTTAATGGTTAAATTTATATGAGTGTCAAAACTAAGATCGTTATCGATTGCAATGCCTAGAAGTTTAGTTGTTGTTTCAGGTACTATTTCAGTGCCATTATTTGAAACTACTGAGAAATTGATGGGGGGAGACTTTAGGGTGGGGGTAAATAATAGGAGTTTTGTTTTTTTAGGGTTTAGTAGGAGACAGCATTTGAAGAACCAGTTTTCCACTATAGTAAATGCTTTTTGGGTGCTAGACTGCAGTTCAGCACAAGATGCTGCAGCACAGATTAAT
The DNA here is from genome assembly GCF_019279795.1 of Protopterus annectens. Taxonomy (NCBI): domain Eukaryota; kingdom Metazoa; phylum Chordata; order Ceratodontiformes; family Protopteridae; genus Protopterus; species Protopterus annectens. The sequence continues at coordinate 1,334,521,509 of NC_056744.1, read as the reverse complement.
GTAGAGTCATTGGCATATTGTATGCAGGTGGTTTGAGGAAGGGATGTTTTCAAGTCATTGATGAAAATGGAAAAAAGGAGGGGTCCCAGAATAAAGCCTTGTGGGACTCCTAGGGAGATAGGGAGCTGGGTCGATAGGTTATTTTCCCAGAGGACTGCTTTTTGTCTGTTTTCTAGGTAAGACTTAAACCATCTGATTGTCTGAGTGTCTATTGAAAGTGATGTAAGTGTCTCTAACATTAGGTGATGATTCACCGTGTAAAAGGCTTTGGAGAGGTCTAAAAAGAGAGCTGAGGAGAGTAGGCTGTTATTACGATTTTTATTAATACAGTCTGAAAAGGATAAGAGTGCGGTTGTGGTGCTATGAAATGGCCTGAATCCATGCTGGCAGTCTGCTAATAGATTATTTTGAAGGAGATAATCAAGTAGTTGCCGATGAATGCATCTTTCCATGATTTTTGCTAATGGAGACAGTAGAGCTATGGGACGGAAGTTAGAGAGTTCAGTTGAGGTGCCTCCCTTATGTAGTGGGATAATATGTGAGACTTTCCAGAGAGATGGGATAGAACCTTCTGTGATGGTTCTGTTTATTAATATGGAGATAGGATAAGCAATTACATCAGCTGCAATTTACAGAAATTCAGCTGGAAGGAGGTCAGCTGAAGGTGAACATGGTTTTAGTTTATGAAGTAGGGTATGGATGAGAGCTGTTAGAACAGGCTGCAGTTGTAAGGCAGGAGGTATATTGGTTAGAGAGCATGTGTTAGAGATGCAGGCAGGAGATAAGGTATTTGATAAGGCTTGGACTGCTTCAGAGAAAAATTTGTTAAACGTATTGGCAATTTGGCTTGGAAAGTTCTGAGTCAAATTAGATAGAGTAGGAGTTTTGGAGTGACCTGGATGGAGTAGGCTATTTATACCTGTCCAGAATTGTTGTGGGTTTAGATGTTGGGCTTGCTGGATTTTCAGGTAATAGTTTTTTTTATCTTGGAGTATTAATTTTTTTGTAGCATTTCTCAGCTGTCTAAAGGTATCATGATCTTTTGAGTTTTTAGTATATCTCCATTAGGACCAGATTCTATTAATCTGAAGCATTTTTTGCCTTATACTTTTGTGAGCCAAGGTGCAGGTTTGTTCCTAGTTCTAACTGTGCGTGAGGGGGCATGGTGTTCTAGGATTTGTAAGAATTTGGTGTTAAAGTAAGAGACTGCTTTGTCATGAGGTAGATATTTTAGGGGTGACCAGTTGCAAGCTTTGAGTTCTGCTTGGAAGCTAACTGGGTTAAAATGTTTTTGTTCTGGGTAGTTTTAAAGATTGTTTGGTTGGATATAAGGGTTTTTTGTCTAGTTATATAGGTAAGGGAGTGGTCACTAATATTGTCTGGTAGTATACCAGTTTTATAAGAGAGGGGGTTGCTGCTAACTAATATCCAATCTAAGGTGGCTTGCCTATTGCTAGGTTTATGGGTTCTAGTAGAGGAAGTGATAGTTTGATTAAAGCCATAAAGGTTTATGTGAATAGCTGGTTTGACAGAGGTACAGCAGTTCCAGTCTATGTTAAAGTCACCAAGGAGTATGGTTTCTTGTAGGAAAGATGTGGACAGCCAGCTAAGGATATTTTCTAGAGAGTTAATGTTATTACCTGGAGAGATGTAGGAGAAAATTATGTATAGTGATTTCTTAGTGTTAATCTGGAGCTTAGTAAATAACAATACAGCATTGTTGGGAGATGAAGGTTGTAAATCTAGTTGTATGACCTGTAATTCAGATTTATACAGTATTGCTACCCCTCTACCCTTTTTATTCAGACGGTCAAATCTCAGGATGTTGTAACCTGGTGGGATTATATCATTGTCCTTAGTTACTGGTTTGAGCCAGGTTTCTGTTAGACAGAGGATGTCAAAGGAGTATAAGTGTAGGAGGGCATTTTAATATTTAGGCTACATATTGAGGTGACCTAAGAGAAGAGAGTTTTGGGTACTAGGGAGGATATGAGAGGTGATGAGATGGGAGTAATTGGGATCAGAGATGGAGTTGTTTGGACCTGGGTCTGGTTCAATATCACCGTGTAGTAGTAGATAATGTAGAGGACTATGTGACTGTTCTAAAAGTTTACAGAAAATGGGGATAGATTTTCTAGTTTGGTGATACTTTATATGGGATAGTCTGTGATATTGTGGTAGAAGGTAGGTTGTTGAGGATGTTATGTTACTAAAGTTTTGTGGGGTTAGTAGAGTATGCGGAATAGTTTGTTTTAAGGGGTGATGAGATCTAGTACAGCTTAGATATTCATAGCGAGTAAGGAAATATGATAGAACTAGAGGGGTAAGGATTAAGAGAAAGTAGAGCATGTAGGAGAGTACTAGCCTGCATATGGTAGCCATGGCAGGGAGAAATTAGTTGCTAGTAGGTGGGGGGATATGGGTTAATAGAGAGGAGGTTTAAGGGTGGAGTTATTAAGTGGTAGATTAGGTAGTGGGTGGCAATATGTGATAAGGAGGAAATGGGTGAATTTTTAATGAGATGGAGTGAGCTAATTGGCTGATATGTAGTGGAATTCCTCTGCTTATGCAGCACTGAATAGCATTCTGCAAAACTATGTTCCCATTCGGTTATTATGATCCACTGATGAAACTCCAGTCTGTCCAGAAACCTGTCATATCTGCTGGGCATTACCTCTACTCATTCCATGTTGGTAAGGCCTGGAACTCCTTATCTTATCCATCGAGTAAGTACCCTCCTTACCATCCTCCAAAACCACTATGAAAGATTTCCCAGCCAAATGCTGGATCTGTTCAGGATTAACTATATCAGTGAATGTGAACAAATGCCTATTCTAACCTTACATCTCATCACCCTCCCATCTTCACTTACTCCCTTATTCAATTTCTCTCCCCCAGCTTTCTCTCTAAATGTACAACAAGCCTGCCTTTTCTCACCTTGTATTGCAGTTCAAGATTGTACTATACTTAGTTACCTATAATTTCTAAGTATTAAATCATTGTCATATTACTTGCATATATTCTTAACCAATGCTTTCCTATTATGTATAACTAGTGTAATTATTTAAACAGTTTTTTTTTCTCTTTTGTATTATTTTTAATGACTGCAAAATTATCGTTCTTAAAATGTTTTGAAATACTTTGGAGATTTTCTCCAGCTGGCCTCCGCTGACAATGGACTCCTTCCCATTTGGACTTTCCAGGTAATCAAATGTCAATAAATAAATCAATAAAGTAAATAAATAGTGCATTCCTATGTGAGCAAACATAACTAACACCCTGAAAGAAGATGACCACTTTACTGCTTGCAGTCCCATAAAGAATTAATCAGCACAATTCAACAGTCTTGTCCTTTCAGTCCTCCCTAATAGTAATGCTATCACATATATTAAAAACCTCCAAACTAACAAGCCAGGGTTTACAGGAATCAGCTGTACCAATCTCCATACACTGCAATCGCTGTATTCACACCTCTCAACTGATTCTCAGACTTTTCATCTACTAAAACTTCAAAACATTCCTTCATCCTCTTAGAACAAGAAATATGAACAAAGTCAAAAATAATGTGGGAGGGCAAAAACCCATAAATATGGATGGATTATAAATATTGCTCTTATAAACTTAGGTGCTTGAATAACAGGTCTTAGTGTGTTAGTATGCATTTCCTGCATGTACACAGAAATGACAGTATAAACAATAACATGTACTAAAAGTATACTGTTCTGCAAAGAGGTTTAATTCGTAGGACACTTATGGTATATTTCTGCAGAATCCAGATAGATTAGTGTAAATACACATTCACAGTATGGTGTCATTAGATGTATTAATGGGGCTATGGTTTCAGATAAAAAACACTGATAAGTCTCAATTTTTTAAAGGTAAAGCAGTAATTCTTCCACCTTCCTCTGTGTATAGAGTGGTCAGTGATTTTTTAAATGCATTCCTTAGTTTTCCATTTTACATGCTGCCAAAAGAGAGCAATGGCTTTATGAAAACAGATGATTCAGCAGGCTTATGACATTTATTGCTTCTATAAATATATATATATATATATATATATATATATATATATATATATATATATATATATATATATATATATATATATTTATATATGGGTCTACTATGGTTGATTGAAAACTCACTTGATTGAAAATGAAATTACTAGGACCACTTCACTGAAAGCTCACTTCACTGAAAACTCACTTGACTAAAACTCATTTCATTGAAAGTTATAAATGGCCTTTTCCCCACTGTAGTGCGACCCTGGAGTTAGTATATAAAGTAAGGGGGTGTGTTGGGGGCGAAGCCTCCCACATATCTTGGTTATATATTCTCTTTTGGAAACAGTTATTTATTGCACTTGTAAGTATCACTGTGTATAGTGTAAAATGTTTATAATATGTGTGTGACTATGCCCACCACACCCCTCTTACTTTATATACTAACTCCAGGGTCACACTACAGTGGGGAAAAGGCCATTTATAACTTTCAACTAAATGAGTTTCAAAGAAATGAGTTTTCAGTGAAGTGAGCTTTCAGTGAAGCGGTCCTAGCAATTTCATTTTCAGTCAAGTGAGTTTTCAATCAACCGTAGTAGACCTATATATATATATATATATATATATATATATATATATATATATATATGTATGGGTCTATGACATTTTGCAGAAAATCCATTTCTCTGAAAATTCTGACATAGGGTCCAAATCACCGAAAATAGTACTGACAGTGTATATACCCTTTTCCCCAAATGTAGTGCGATCTCGGAATGAGAATATTACTGTTGGGGAGGTGTGGGGGTCATAGCCCCCCACCTACTCAGGTTATAAACTATTTATTTACACTTTTAATAGGGACTGGACGATATAAAACAATACTAGACAATATTAAACTGTACTGGGTCGGGGGCTACGCCCCCACCCCCCACTTTAATATTCTCATTCCGAGATTGCACTACAGTTGGGGTAAAGGGCATATACACTGTTAGTAGTATTTTCGACGATTTGGACCCTATGTCAGAATTTTCAGCAAAATGTCATATATATATATATATATATATATATTATAATAATCATATATGATCATATATGATATATGATAAAATATATATATACAGTATGACTGCTATACAGGAACAGAAAACATTATCAACCCAGACACATTGTTGCTGTTCTCAACATGCATGCTCTTCTTGTTCTGAACTTGATTGCAGCTGCAGTATGATGAACAAATGGAAAAGAAGTGCGAAACACTAATACATGCCAATACCAAATGGCATTTTGCAATTTGTTTTTGTAATTGCACAGTTAAGAGAAGTGGGACAATAAATAGGAGCAGAAGTACTGAAAATGAACTACAGCTACCATAATTTCAGAGCAGGTTTCAGAGTAACTGTTAGGACAATTATACATATGAACCAAATAAATGTAGTCTATCAGATTTGGTGTCATACCTTTGAACTTCCTAAAGCAAGAAATATGGACAGAGCCATGAATAAAAGTGGGACAAAGGCCCATAAATAGGGACAATTTTTAAATATTGGTCTTACAAACTTAGGAAGTTGATAGAATAGCAGGTTATACATTACCATGACTTTTGTGAATGGCATGAAGTCTAAAATGCAAATGTCTGTCATTATGTTTTTAACTTCAGTCTTTAATAATTTGCTACTCAGTGGCGGCTGGTGACTTCAAATCACAGGGGGGCTGCAGGAGACGCTGAATGGGTGGGGTCAAAGGGAAGGGGTGTGGTCAACCATAAAGGGGAGGAGCTATGCACAAAACCACAAAAAAACTAACTTTAATTAAATACGCTGCCCTGGGTGGCAAACCATCATTATGAAAGTCCAATCAAGACAAAAATAAGTGTAGAAGAATAAAAATATTTCAATGCATTGGCTGCATGACAGCTTACTTAATATCTAGATGGAAACAAAAGGTTGTGAGGCATGAAAAAATAAATTACACATTACTGGAATGCCAGTCAAAATCAAGTATAAGAAAACCAGAAGCACTCAACTCAAACCACTTCTCCTTGCACTGCAGTTCTAATTATAATATATTCAGCTTTATTAAAGTACCAAGCAACATGCTGAAAGTAGAAATCTATGTGATGCCCCCACTTGTAAAAATGTTTCTTATCCAAAAACGACCTGCTGCCTGACAACTTGTTTCATGGGGAAAAGATGATAAAAGTAAAAATGAAAAGCAAACAAGAAACAAGCTCAAGATACATTGCTTAAAGGATTACTGTACAGGTTATGGACCACACATGATTGGCATTCTGTTTAGTTTACGGGTAAAGTCTGTAGAGATGACTGGAAGTCTCCAACAAGTGTAATGAGCTTCTTTAAACTAATGGAATCCTGTCCTTTAATACTCAAGGCTTATACATTATCTAGTCAAGTATTCTCTGCATGGCAACAACAGAAAGGCTTTCAATGTTGGCAATTCTTTAACAGTATGCTTATTAAAGCTTACTTGCATCTTACGATGTCAGACAAGCTTACCTTATGGTCATTAAAGCATTGCTACTTAAACACAGAGCAACAGGCACTTTGAGTAATAAGCATAAATCTGAGTAATAAGCATAAATCAACAGTACAAAAATATGACAGAAACCAGACCATTCTGCAAAATCAAGGACAGATGAAAAGCCACTGTAGTACTTATGCAGTGTGTCCTCCCCATCCAAGGTAGATACAACTACTCCTTGCCTTGCTTGGACACATCCAGAGTCACTACATGGGGAGTGGGGTGCAACAAGCATGTCACAATTTGAAATCTCTCTGGCTGACTGTGATGGCCCTGACACATTTGTCATACCTCTCAACCTCAAGAGCAAGAAATCTGGACAAAGCCATACACAGAAGTGGGACAAAGGCACAACAATAAGGACAATTTTAAATATTGCTCTAATAAACTTAGAAAGATAATAGAATAGGTCTTGCATTAGTATGAATTTTCTGAAGGGTATAAAATCTGAAACTCAAATGTCTGTCATTTTCTAACTTCAGTCTTTAGTGATTTGTCACTAATTTGCCAAAAAACACAATTTTATGAAAAATGGATCAAAAATGTGATGCAAAAATATAAAATAGACACACAATACAGCTGCTACCTGTCAAAGAAGGGACACTTTAATATTAGTACTGCTACCTTGAGCAGCTGACAAAATAAAAGAATCTACATGCATTTCAAGTAATCTATAACTTTGATTATTACAGTTATTTCTTAATTGTAAACCCTCCATGTTTTCTTCCAAAATTGCTATTTTGTGGAGGGATTATTAGGGGGAAGAGCAACATTTTGAGCCAAAAATTGGGGACAGTTGAGAGGTTGGCTATGCCTAATTCTATAAAGCAATTTATTTGCATGTACCTCTCAACCTGTTAATGCAGTAAATCTGAACAAGGCCAAATATATTGGGGCACATATAAACAGTACTAAAATTGCTCTTGTATAAATTGAGACAGTTGATAGAACGGCTCTTACTTTAACATGCATTTTATGAAGGTTATGAAGTCTGAAACTTATTATTTAGTGACTTCTGGCAAATCATTTAGGAATTAAAACTACAAATTTTATGAACAACAAACCAAAAATAAGAAGCAAAAATCTATTCATTCTTTGAAAATCTGGACAGTTGGGAGGTATAGTTCAGCTGGGCCTGTCTGAGTTTGCTGCCCTTCCCCCCCTGACAAAATAATGGTTGAACTGGAGCCTCTGCAGCCATTCCAATTAACCATTACTTGGCTATTTCACTCCATTTACCATAAACACTAATGTGCATACTGCTTTACTTCAATGATTGGACTTCATTTGAAAGTTTTATTTTGTATTTTACAGCACAAACATTAAGTCATCTGTTAAACAAAGCAATGCAGTCTCACAATGAAAACTTAGCATTAAAACTTCTCTGCCCTTGAAACTCACATTCATTGAAACAGCATTGAAACCCACATTCAAAGAAAATACATTTTGCCAGTGGCAGATAAAGATTAATTTTGGGCTGTTTTCGAATCATAGGCCCCTTGCATATGAAACATACATGTGCTCTTTGATACACCTTCCTCATTGTACTAAAAATTATATTCCTTGTACAATACAGTACACTTGTTAGAGGGTGTTTTAAATTTGTTTTGAACATTTTTCCAGTAAGCAATGAAACAAAACATATGCACCCATAATGGCAAAACTGCCCAGTTGAGAACATTTATCATAACAAAGTCTACTCAGACTTCCACAGTCCACCATTATTAGTAAATATACACAATTCTACAGTCCACCATTATTAGTAAATATGCACAATTCCACAGTCCACCATTATTAGTAAATATGCACAATTCTACAGTCCACCATTATCAGTAAATATGCACAATTCTACAGTACACCTTTATCAGTAAATATGCACAATTCTACAGTCCATATTCAGTAAATTCAATTCTTGCCATAGCTGTCAACCTTAGCACAAAAACCTGGATGAAGCCAATAATGGGGGAATACAGTCCCAAAAATAAGGACAAATTTAAAATATTCATCTTAGAAACTTAGAAAATTGCTAGAAAAAAAGGTTGTGCTACTATGTATTCTGAAGAACATGAAGTTTGAAATTCAAATGCCGGTCAATTTTACTGCGGACAGAACAAAAACAATTTTCAGCAGAGACGCAGGGATTAATACTGCAGACACGTCTTTGTAAAATGGCAGGGCACCAGAGCAAATCCACACAAACACAGGGAGGAGATGCAGACTCCACACAGAAGCCACCCCAACCAAGAATCAAACCAGAAAACCTATAGCTGTGAAGCAACAATACTACCACTGCACCATCAAATCTGCAATGAATTCAACATTCAGAAACCTGAAGTCTGAAATTCAAATGCCGGTCAATTTTACTGCGGACAGAACAAAAACAATTTTCAGCAGAGACGCAGGAATTAATACTGCAGACACGTCTTTGTAAAATGGCAGGGCACCAGAGCAAATCCACACAAACACAGGGAGGAGATGCAGACTCCACACAGAAGCCACCCCAACCAAGAATCAAACCAGAAAACCTATAGCTGTGAGGCAACAATACTACCACTGCACCATCAAATCTGCAAAGAATTAAACATTCAGAAGCCTGAAGTCTGAAATTCAAATGCCGGTCAATTTTACTGCGGACAGAACAAAAACAATTTTCAGCAGAGACGCAGGGATTAATACTGCAGACACGTCTTTGTAAAATGGCAGGGCACCAGAGCAAATCCACACAAACACAGGGAAGAGATGCAGACTCCACACAGAAGCCACCCCAACCAAGAATCAAACCGGAAAACCTATAGCTGTGAGGCAATAATACTACCACTACACCATCAAATCTGCAAAGAGTTAAACATTCAGAAACCTGAAGTCTGAAATTCAAATGCCTGTCAATTTTATTTAACATTTGTTAATCAGGACAGTCTGACTTGGAACAAAAAAACAATTTTCAGCAGAGGCCCAGGAAGAAATAATGCAGACATGTCTTTGTAACATGAGAGGACACAAAAGCAAACCCACACAAACACAGGGAAAAGATACGGACCCCACAAAGAAGGAACCCCAGCCAAGAATCAAACCTGAAAACCTGCAGCTGTGAGGCAACAATGCTACTACTACACCATCAAATATCAAGCATTGCAATATTTACAAACCACAGATATTATGAGGAACAGATCAGATCAAATATGAGGCAAAAATCTGCAATTTTTTTACAAATGGTGGTGGGTAGGGAACTCAAGTCTTTAACACCTGCATACAGGGTACAGGATTCAAGCCTGAGGTATTCCCTACCACACCACCATGAGCACCTGGGGCATTTACACACACACACACACCTCCAGTTACAAGCACCAGCTAACACATACACAACTCCAGTTACAAGCACCAACACATAAAGTAAAATGCACCATACACTTAACTGTCTGTTCTCCATACCATATCCTGCCCGCGCAATACTCACAAAGACCCGCGAGATCCCAGTAAAGCTACTTCCCGACGATGAGATCCCAAGCTCCCTCCCGAGACTGTTCTGGCTGTTGCTGTTGCAGTCCGGATGCGATATATCCTCCCAGCGTGTCTGTGCACTTCTCCATGGGTCCTGCTGGACTGCCTTGAGCATGCGCATAGACCGAAGGTAGTCGGGACTACTGCGCATGCGCGAAGTCTGTTTTAATTTGAGGGGGCTGCAGTCCGGCAGCCCGATGCCACGAGCCACCCCTGTTGCTACTAATTTGCCAGAATACTACAATTTTATGAAGAATGGACCAGAAATGTTAGGCAGAAATCTGGACATTCTGCAAAAATCTGTACAGTTTTGAGGTATATTTGGTGTAGTAGTACCAAATAAAACTATTTTGCAGGAAAATAAAAAATATTCACTATATTGTAAATTACCTCAAAAACCAATACACAAACCATTAAGTAATACTGAGTACAGTGTAAAGCAGAGAAACGCAAACATCGAGTGTCTTATTCCAGAGTGAACAAAAACAGACCTGGAATAAAGGTTTGTAGACCTTTTTAAAAAAGGTTAATTCTGTGGGTGGGATTGTTACAATGTTGTAAGTGATTAGTTAAGTAGGTGGCAATGCCTCAGCTTCGGTCTGAGGCAGAAATGTGAGTTTATGACTGCTTTAGTGCCCCTATAACACATTGAGCAGGATTCACGAGGCCTCCGTGTAAGTGTTATTAAGTCTTACACGGAGACTGCAGTTAAACGGGGTGATGTCAGCATGCCATGCATATTCATGAGGGCATGCTGAATCACACCCTAGGCTAACATGGTCCGTGAAGCAATGCAGGGGGCATGTCCGCATGGCGAGTCCTGCAAAGGGACACACCCCCAGAAGAATCACAGTCCCAAAAGGAAGCTCCCATGAGCGAGTCCGCGGAAATGTCAAGAAACACAACAGCGCACACATGCCCCCACAGACTATTAACCCAAATGAAATGTAAAACGTAAAAATGAACAGTTTAATTTTTTTTTATAATTTCAAAAATTTTTGCCCGTAATTGCGCTCGTTTGCACGGGTGTGCCCTTCGCTCAGCCACAATTAGCAGTCATTGAAAAAGCATATAAGATCTAAATATGCAAAACAAGCCAAGTAGCAATAGCATAGCGGTAAAGACGTTGGCCAAAGAGGAGGTAGTCACTGTTCAAGCCCCAACAACATCATTTTTTATTTTTAGTGAAATAAGCACAAAACAATCCCCTGACATATATGTGTGTGTGTATATATATATATATATATATATATATATATATATAATTATAATTTAAGTAAAACGCAATGAAATGGGCCATGTTTTTATGAAGAAATCTGACACAATAAAAAAATAAAATAGTTTATAAGTGCCCATAGCTGAGCAGCGCTCTAGCAAGCTGAGTATGTTTGCCCGTAGGTGACCAGTGGTTTAACAGGTGTAATATGAGTGCCCGGAGTTGAGCAGAGCTTTAACATGCTGAAACTGTGTGACTGTAGTTGCGCAACATTTCTCACAGTGTAATATGCGTGCTCATAGCCAAATAGTGCGTTAACCAGCGTAACCCGTTTACGCAGAGGTGCGCAGTGCGCCAACTGGCTTAGTGACGGGCAACGTTGAGCAACCTGTATGAAAGACGCCTTTAAACAGACACCTCCTAGCCTGTCTAGACAGTAGTAAAATAAAAAAATCAATGCCCAGGCTTGAACCCAGGATACTGTGCATCATAGTCAAAGTACTGAACCACTAAGCCATGACAGCTATACTGGAAAAATGCAGTATTAGCATATATATAGGAATGAATGGAAATAGAAGCATGACAAAGCAGGTTTTGTGAAGCTGATACAATTCAAAATGGCCAATCATAGATAAGTGCGGGAAAAACGGCATATATAAGCCCCATAGGCGGGAATACACAGCATAACTGATTGTGGAACCTATTTGCAGTCAGGATGGCAGGTGTAGGAGATGGTAGTCACTTCCGAGCACAGAGGTGGGGTGTTGAGGAGTCCAAATACATGGTTTGGCTTCTAGTCCATGATCATGAGGGTCAACTCATGCAGGGCCAGGTACTGTGGGGTGCATATAAGGCAGAGGCATGGAACCGGCTGGCACATGATCTCACCAGTGCCACAGGCATACCAAGGACTGGTGAACAGGTCCATCACCACCATGCGGACCTGAAGAGATGGAAGCAGGACCAACTGAACCATTGGATCCAGGAGGCCCGGCAAATGCCCAACGCCCCACTACTGAGTAAGTATCCATGTAATTATGTATGTAAGGAATTATCCTAGCTGATATTATGGAGATGTATGTTCCAATATTACTTCATTTATATTACAGCTGCAAGTGTGCGTTCCGCGAATCGGCGGGCCTATGGTGATAGGCTGGAGCGGTTGCGCCACCAGGCAGGTTAGTAATTATATTTCTGTAATTGTTATACAATATAAGTGAGACAGCTTGTAAAAGAGTTCACTGTAGTTACATATTAATAAAGTTCAAATAACACTAGAAGAAAGATTCTGCTAGTGCTGTATGATTAGATAAGTGATGCAGCCTGTAATCCAGAAATAAAAATTAAGCAAGTCTGAAATAGTGATTACCCACCTGAAGTGTAATATCAGATAACCTACTGCAGCCTGAAAATCAGTGGTAAACAAGCTAAAGACAATAGACATGTGTCAAATACATCCCCTTAGAAAATCTGTCATATGAAACAAGTGAGTCTGTTGGAAAGGATTGTTGTAATCAAGTATGACATGTTAATAACGCCTAGAATAAAGTACCATCTTGAATTGTAAAAATAAAACAAGTGAGAGTGTGAGAAAGAGGTATGAATCGACCAAGAAAGCTGTTATAACTTCTGAATAAAGTATACTGCAGTCAGTACATATAGAAATGAATGAGACAGCCACAACCAAGAAGTGAAATGTTTGAAATAAAGTACTGAAGCTGGAATGTGTCTGTCCCACAATTTGGATATGTTGCTGTACCCTTGCAATATGGAGATAGTATGGTTGTATGAAATAATGAACATCCACAGTTGTCTAGAGCCATATAAATAAAATGTAGCAGGATGCTGTACCTGAACATAGCCAGATATGAAGGTATATGAATAAAAATGCAATGTATATTAATGTAGCAGTAACAGAACCATCACCAATATTCCTAAGGTTACATATAGGAAACTGTACTAAGACAGTTTTATATATCTGCAGCTACTAGAGATGTACAGCATATGTATAGGTAGTTGAAGTTGTTAATGAAATATTTCTTCACCCTACCCTATATTCACAAATAATGCCATTCCACAACAAACTGGGTATGTGTATTCACAATTAATTCCTATGGACATTTGTCCTGTTGGTTCAAACATATTTGCACGTACGTTGCTGCATGTGCCCTGTTCACATATCCAAACATAATGGCCTGTTGCCATCAATCGACCCTGCATGCTGTTGGATTGTGTACTGTTGTTCAAAATATGCATGTGTTATGCTTGCTGTTCAATGTTTGGAATTCATGGGTGCTTGGTTAATGGGAATACTGATGTATGCTGTTACAACTAATTTTGAATGGTATTGTTTGTTACTAACCCAAAATGTCATAAAATATTTCTAAACATAGGACAATAGGGAAGGTGGGTTGCAGCAGACCCACCTCTCCCACCTCAGCTGGTGAGTGCACCTGGCACTAGTGCCCAGGCCAGAACCTCCTCTGGGGCCCTGTGCCTCCTTTGGGAGGAAGCACTGCAGGGGATGGGGCTCATCCCCCCTCTGCAAGCGTGGGCGGAGGAGACCGTCCACTCACCCTCCAAAGTGTCCGGTCTGTGGTGTGTAGTGAGATCAGGCATTCTGTGCTTGAACCCCTATGCCAGCTTGAGGCTCGGGTGGCACAACTCACAGGTGTCACTGCTGCCCGTCCTACACAGCCCCCAGCACAGCCCCATCCTGGGCTGTGAAGGCACAGTGGCAACTGCCCATGGGTGGGGACCTCAATTCCACTGTTGCCATCTGTGGGCTCATGGGCTCGCGATATCCCAACACCCATCCCCGTCAATTGTGTCCCCCCCACATGTGTCATACTCCGCCCCTGTATGCATCTTGTTTGTCTTGTCTGTTAATCTCCCCTACCTACCTCCCCAAATATACCTACATCCTGTACCTCACATTCCACTCTCACCTGAAAAAAAAAAATAAAAAAAGGGCACTCTGTTCCCGCAAAAAAATGATGCCCCATACATAGCTGCCCATTTTGCAGACATGTCTGCTGGACATGTGAAGTGGTAATTACAATTGGCTGTACAACATATTTTGTTGTCCTCACCCCCTCTCTCAGGGGTGGAAGGTTTAAAATTTCACTCCAAATTACAGACATATGCACAGCTGTTGCTGATAAAGAAATGGGCAGCTATGGGCCTTTCCTACATCCTTCCTGCAAATCCCAAGCTTGTTTTCTTACTGTCCTACCTTCTTTGTGCTCCCTTTTTCACCACTTTCCTATCTCCCCATTTTCTTTTCTTTCAAAGAAATTAGCATGGGTGTGCAAGAGAGTAAGCACTTTTAAGCAGTTGTAAGCGGGTGTGCGCTTGTGTGCGCTTAGCTAAGCGTGTGTGTGCAAAGCTAAGCGACAGTGCGCATGCGTGAGCTCCGCGCAAACCAGCGCTAACCTGCTTACAACTGCTTAAAAGTGCCTTAGTCACTCTGAATGACAAGGCCCGTAGTCTGCTCAGCAGCAAAATAAAACTCCTCTGTCAGTCTCGAACCCAGGACCTTGAAAACACTAGTCTGCACAACTTACCACTAAGCCATGACTGATATACAAGGACTTTGTGCTGAAAGCAATATATCATGAAATAGTAGGACTGAATGTAAAGGGAATATAGGAAGGCTATTACACAAAGCTTTTCTTGTATCTTTACTGGCAATTCTTGTGGATTTGTATAACATTAGTGTGAGAAGAGAAGCAGCCATGCTAGTCGGTAGCTAGTAGGTAATAATGTGACAGTAGCATCTTGCAAACCACACACACTATCAGAGCAGGATAAACACTGCCATATTTGAACAGGTAAGAGGCCAGACCGTGCAACTGTGACTGATTTACAGGGATGTCCCTGATTTGAAAATAAATGTTAACTGTGCCCCACTGACTCCCTGTGAAATGTACTAACAGTAGGCAGAAAGGTGTTTTATCCCACGTAATGGTAACTGTCAACTATTGAAAGTATGCACTACTTGCATGTCAGAAATGGTGTATTAATACATATGCTCAAAATACCCCACAGTCACAACTGCAGAATATCAGAAATATATCACGGGTGTATCCCACTGATATGAACCATTCCCTGAGTCTGATAAAAGATACACCTGAGAGTATCTGAGGCCTGCAAGTGTCACAAACTCACAGGCATATCATTCTGTCTGCTGTCACACACTCTGTGAATAGTTGTAGAATAGCTTCCACAAGCACACCCACATGTAGGTGTACAACCCACAAATATCAAAGGAGGTATCCAACTAATAACAGAAGGACAGTATAGCAGTTTACAAGCACTGCATGTGCCTGCTATCCATAACTGTTAGTACAAAGTACAAGGCGCCACTACTGCTCAGCAGCAAAATAAAATACCCTTGTAGGTGTCAAGTCCCACACCTTGGCCAGACCAGACTGCATGCAGTACCACCAAACCACAACAAACATATAAGGAATTGCTGCTGAAAGAAATATAGCAAGCATTACTAAGAGTGAATGTGAATGGAAAATAGGAAAGCCATAGCAACACATTCCAGTAAAGACACCTAGCAGGCATTCAAGGAGTGAATGTAAAGGCCAAATAGTGAAGCCATAGCAACAAATTGCAAGAGCCACTGCTGTAAACCAGTTACTTCACAAGTCCCACAGGAAAGCACATATTCCCATTTAAACAGTATTAGTATTATTAGGTGTCAGTTAACATACACAATGAGAAAAATAAACTGGAGGAAGCAATAGTCAGGTGTCAGTACAACATGCATGTCAGTGCCTACAACACAGCCTGAAATATGAGAGACATACCAACCTTTACACTCACACAACAGTGTCCACAGCATACCAGCATGGTCCCCACCTTGAAAATCTGAAATGGCTATGCCTACCTAACCTAACATTTTATAGCACTGTCCAGAAATCACAGTGAGAACTGCAATTACCATACAGCAGGCTGCATGCAATTAGCAAATGCTGGATAACAATTGGTGCAGAGGCCATCACATGCACATGTGCATATACCTACAAAAGCAGCCTATACTCCCAGTCCACACATGCAATATTTTCATTGCAACATCCAGAGGCAGAGACAGACAGAGAGAGAGAGAGAGAGAGAGAAAACAAAAAGAAAAAACAAAAAAACAAAAAAGAGACACAGACAGCCGAAAATAAAGCAATACAGAACAGCAAGCTAACCAGCAGCAAGCCATCACAAACAGCAGTGTCAAACAAAGGTAATGTAAACTAATAATGTAATAGTCTACATACTGTGAACCCTCCATATGTGTTAGCAGTCTGTATATATATATATATATATATATATATATATATATATATATATATATATATATATATATATATATATATATATATATATATATATATATATATATATATATATATATATATATGAAGATGTGCATAGGGCAGGGGACATACTGCAACAGTTAGTGAAGGCTGGACATACATATGTATTTGAAGGATATGTGCACATATCAATGTAGGTTGTAGTGCAACGTAGAATGTAGGTTGTACAGAAATGGATGTTTAGCAGTATGTTAGTGTGTGTATTCGTATGTGTAAATAAAAAGGTATATATATATATATATATATATATATATATATATATATATATATATATATATATATATTATATGTATATGTATGTATATTTATATATGTATCTATATATAATATGCATATATGTATACATAGATAGAGAGGGATGTAGAAATAGATAGACCCAGAATGATACCACAGTACAAGGACAAAATGATTGACTTCAACAATTGGCTAAGCTTCTGGTGTCATTCTAAGGGGATCCGGTATTTGTCTGCCTGGGATGACATGATTGACAGTCCACGATGCTTTGCCAGAGATGGCCTGCACCTGTCGTCCTTAGGATTCAGGATACTGGCTAAGACTCTTGCCACCCCTATAGTGCCTTTTTCAGACAAGGTTCAAATGACAAATTCACCACCATAAACGGTGACATCTGTGACATCTGTGCAGTGACAGAGACCTGGTTCAAAGCTCCAGAGAGCACCCCTGCATTACCAGGCTTCAATGCATACCACACCTTTTGGCCACCTAACCCAGAAAGAAGCACTAAAGGTGGAGGCGTGTCCATATTCATTAAGGATATCCACACCTCCAGGCTAGTTGCACAGCATAATGCATCTGAGATTATCCAAGTGCAACTAACCCTGGGCAAGACTGCAATCCAAATTGTAGCTTGCTAAAGACCCCCCACCATGCCCCAGGATTCACACCCTCATTTCTTGATACACTGGAAAGTATTAGGGTACAACCCAACACCCTAATAATGGGCGATTTCAACTACCCCTCCATTAACTGGGAAAACTACTCATGTACCAACTCTTTTGCTCAACGTTTTCTAGAATTCATAAATACCAGCGCCTTGGATCAACTTATTCACACCCCCACCAGGAGCAGCAATATCCTAGACTTGGTCATCACCAACATGGGAAACCAGTGTTCCACACCAGAGGTCAATTCCTCGTTGGTCAGATCCGACCACAAGGTAATCAGCCTAGACATCCACATCCCACCCCTAGCCCCAGTTAGGGAAACCATCGTAACAAACTTCTCAAAAGCCAACTTCACACTTCTTAAGGCAGAAGTGGCAAACTTCATGACACCCATGCAGATGGACAATAGAGGTATGACTGCCGAATCCTATACAAATGCACTGTATAAGCACTTACACGAGTGCATGGATCATGCTATCCCTAATAGAACCAAGATGTTATCCTCCAGACAAAGGAAGCCAGTCTGATGGTCCTCTGCCATAAACAAACTCTACAACAGAAGAAAAAATCTGTTGCAAAAATAAGTAAAATCCCATGATTGGAGGAATTCCCTGGTCAACCTCAGTAAGAAGCTGAGATCCCTCATAAAATCCTCCAAAGCTAGTTATGAAAACAAAATTGCCACTGACTCTAAAGACAACCACAAAGCATTCTATAGCTATGTCAAGAATCTAAATGGGAACACTCAGATCTGCTCTGAGTTACAGTGTAATGGCACTAAATATACAGAACCAACTGATATTGCCAACATCCTGGCAGATAGGTTCAGTGCTAACTTTACCCCCCTCTCACCCTGTAGAGGGCCCATCTCTATTCTGGAAGAATGCAAAGGTCCTATAATCACGGCTGCACAGGTAAAAAACACACTCTCCAAAGCCAAGAACACAGCATCCATGGGACCTGACAATATCCCAGGCTGTGTTCTACACGAACTACAGAATGAACTGGCACCCTACCTAAGTACCATGTTCAGTCATAGCCTCACCTCAGGCTTTGTACCCACTGAATGGCGCACCGTGACACTTATCCCACTCCACAAAGGGGGAGCCACGATGGACCCCGGTAACTACCACCCCATTAGCCTGACGAGCCTGGTCTGCAAGGCCATGGAACGTATCATCATGGAACTCATATACAAAGACATTGGTAATCTCCAAACTCTGGACCCTACTCAGCTTGGATTTGTAAAAGGCAGATCATGTCTCCTAAACCTGATTGACTTCTTTGAAGCAGTCACCAAAGCCATAGAATATGGTAAAATGGTTCACACAGCTTATGTAGATCTCGCCAAGGCTTTCTACACCACCCCCCACTCTGGAATTATAGATAAGCTCACTAAACTAGGTATAAATCCCTATGTCATAAGATGGGTTGCCAACTGACTCACGGACAGAACCCACACTGTGAAAGTAGCATATTCCAAATCCGACATCAGACCAGTGACAAGTGGAGTACCACAGGATTCAGTCCTGGGTCCTCTCCTGTTTGGTATCTACTTCTCTGAAGTGCAGGCCAACACAGAAGGTCTTTGGCTAACACAGTTTGCAAATGACTGCAAACTAGGAGCCATAATCGCAACTCCTAACGATGTGGGCAAACTACAAAAGGGCCTCACTGAGACAGATACCTAGTGTCAAAGCCATGGCCTGAAGCTCATTGCCAAAAAGTGTATTGTCATCTCCTTTGGTAAAAAACTCTGTACCCATGAACTACCACATAGCTGGTAGTCTACTTAATGCCGAAAATGTGAGAGGAGACCTTGGGACACAGGTGAACAGTAGTCTCTCCTTTGATAATCACATCGCCACAGTGGTTGGGAAATCCTTCTGCATGGCTCATCTCATTACAAAAGGATTCCCATCCAGAAAAAAGAGGTCATTGTTCCCCTCTACTCATCACTTATTAGACCCATTATAGAGTACAACGCCCCTTTTGGTATGTACCTCACAAGACAACTACAACAACTGGAAAGACGACAGAAATGCCTCACAAAGAGGATTACTGGCCTCAAACAGATGCCCTATGCAGACCGTCTCAAAAAACTACAGCTTGACTCCATGGCATATCGCCTACTCAGGGGTGATCTCTGCCTAACATACAAAGCTATATCAAACCCAGAGCTGTTGGACATGCTCCACTTGGAAATCCCAATCCCTCTGAGCTACACACTCTAGGAACCTTAACCTTGTCACCACAATAAACAGAACATGCTGGAGGGATAGAGTCCTGTCCCAGAGACTTCCCATACTCTGGAACAGACTACCTATCTATGTCAAACAGAGCTCCTCATTAGCACTCTTCAAGAAAGATCTTGATGATTTGATGGGATATGGGAAATTCACTCCGGGGATCACTTCTGTGGCTCTGCTCGACAGGGGCATAGGAAAATACTTTTCTTGGGTGGCGAAAGCCAGGGTACATTTATTGGCTAGGCTTGTATGGGCCCTAGGGCCGATAGCCTAGTACCTACCTATGAACCTATGAACCTATGAACATATATAGATATATGGATAGAATATGTATATACATATATTATGTAATAGACACATACATATATAGATATATATAGATACATACACATATACAGACAGATATGAATGTCTACAGATATGTATGTATATGAATATCTCTCTCTCTCTTTCTCTCTCTCTCTCTCTATATATATATATATATAGGTTCATAGGTTCATAGGTTCATACTAGGCTATCTGCCCGAGGGCATTTACAAGCCTAGCCCATAGTTTTGTGGCTTACGCCACCCCTTTAGTATGGGGAACTATACCCATTATTTTGCTGTGCCTCTGTCGAGCAGTGACACTGAGGTAATCCCTGGGGTATAGCTGCGATCTCCCATCCATTGGTCAAGATTTCTCTTGAACAAGGCCAGCGAGGTGCTCTGCCTCACATATACCGGGATTTTATTCTACAGCATAGGGAGTCTTTGGGTGATGAATCTGAATATATATATCTACTGAGAGAGCACATGTGTGCAGATGTATTGCAACAGGTGCTTGGTGACAAAGGCATGGACTGAACACCAGTGTGGATACAGGAGCACCATACCCCATTCCAAAACACTTACACCACTAACCACCACATATGTGGTTGCCTGCCTACTACTGGATGTGTCAGGAGGGAACATGGGAAACAAGTGTACAATAGCCTCCCCTTTGATATTCACAGTGGCACACCAGTCTTGTAATACCTGTACATGGTACATGTCAGCAGAAATGGAGTGTCAGCTAGTGAAATGTAGGTCACCGTACCCCTCTACACCTCACAATGTCCTACATGGTATGTATCTCCCATGACAACTACAGAAAGGGAGAAGGACACAGTCATACCTAACAAACAGTGATAATGCCCTCAAACACATTACCTATGCAGAGTGACTGACAAAACCACAGATAGAGTGCCTCTCAAACCACCTACACAGAGGATACCACTGCTGGATATACATAGTTAAGTCACACCCATAACAGTTTTCCAACAACCATGGTAACACCTCACAATATCCACAGCATAAATGACCTATGTCTGTCATCCTTGGCACCGCAGTAAAGAGCACATGGTGGAGGTACAGGTTCCTACCCACAAATAAGCCATACCCTGGAGTAAACCACCCAGCATTAAGAAGCAAGGCTCCCCTTTAGTAGATGTCAGACATACCCCTGTGGAATGTTATGCAGAAAAGTAGTATGCCATATGAGTCACCCTGTGTAACTGTTTGACAGGAGCAAGTACAATCACATTACATGTGTCCCAAGGGGCAGGGTAGCATAATAGTATGCTGCTGTAGGCCCAGGCCCAATAGCATACTACCTGCCTATGACACAATGCACAAACACATGTACTCATTGCAATACCAACTATGTGAGGTGGAATGAGTGTGCCACTGACTGTGTGCAAGGTCTGTAATGGTGTGATTGCTCAGCATGACTTTGTGTCTGTCATGGTAGTGTGTGTCCTTGGTGTGAGGCCAGAGAAAGATGTGTCAGGTATTGGGATACAAACATACTACATTGCCATATGTTGTGCTGTGGTTCCCTGTATGTGACTGTGGTGTAGGTATGGTTATGGCAACAAAGACTACGGTGTATTACCAGTGACATTTGTACTGTGCATTGCATGGATAGACAATGTTCCCCATACATTACCTTGATACAAACCCCCAGTGTGAGGCTGTGCATTGGACCTCAAACAGTGTGCCGACTGCTGGAGTATACTTGTTTGTTGTATGGAGTGTGCCAGGCACTGTCACAGAGTTGTCGGCTGAGCACTGATATGTGGTCATTTACATGTGTATCCCCCAATAGACAGACAGATGCTATATATGGCAGTTCAGTGATATCACTACAGTAGAATATTATGTGTGTATGTGTGCATGTGTGCATGTGCCCATGTGTGCATGTGCCCATGTGTGCATGTGTGGTAACATTGTGTACACATTGTAAACTGTGTTTCCTGTTTTCCTCTCATAGGTTCTGGTGCTGCTCTAGTGGTGTGCAGCAGGGAACCTTAATCTGCTGCTGGGGATAGTGATAATGATGATACCTGTGTAATGGCACAGGAAGGTGTGCCAGGGTCCGTTGTTGGTCAGCCAATCGAAAGTACACAGCTGTCAACCCCATCAATGCGCACAGTCATCCGCCAATACATCCATTGTCACCAATATCCTTAGGTGATGGACAGCATACAGTGGGCATTGATCAGGGTAATGTGTTATCAGTGGTACATGCATCCCCTCACAGCAGCCATGGCCAGAGTCCTGACATGGTACCACACAGGCAGATGTCCAGGGGTTCTCGTGGGAGCATCTGTGGTCGTACTGCCCCTGTCAGCCGTGCCCACAGAGGTCTTTCAACCTCAGCTATGTTCCGGGCTGTAATGCAGGCACAGTCACATATGGAACGGTACACCAGACAGGGTCTGAAGGAGCTGAGAGCACATTGCACTGCTATGAATGACACTTTGCGTGACGTTGTGGCTGCCATCTGTAATTTCACCGAGGTCATTGACAGACATTGGGGGGACACATTAGATCTGTTCCACAACTACATGTCCATGAGCCAGGGCAACGCAGGATGGTTGAGGCGTCCACGTGGACGAATGCCAGCAACAGCAGCAGCTGGCAGTCATCGCGGACGACAACAAACCCGCGGCCGCTCCCATAGTGCCAGTACCAGCCCTAGCAATGCTGGGTCTGTGCTTTCATCAGACCACCCTAGGAGACCACGTGCACGTGGCTCTGGACAGTCCCAACAGGGACATGTCTCCAGTCATCAACCACCTGCTTCTGATGACAGTACCAAGTCTGGCTTAGTACCTGATACTGTCCGAAGCACCCCTGCCAGGCACAGGTACCATGTCCGTGGCCAGTGACAGTGATCTGTATGGCCTGGCAGGTACAGTCTGTGGCTGTCCACAAACATCCGTATATGGCAGCCATGAGGTGGAACTGTGTGCATGCATACACACATGCATAATGCTAACACCTAGGGCTAACACATACATGCACACACTGCATCAGCATTGCCCCATCTTCTACGGTCGTCCCTCACTAACACACACACACATATATGTCGATTGGTTGTATCAGTGGCAGACTCAGGCATACCAAGTACACACCTTGTGCATATGATGAAACTGTGCCACCTCTTGCAATCTGTAACATCAATGCAGGACCAGTTAACATGGTGCTGATGCACAGGGTGACTACATAGATGTGTAGTAATATTATCATGTTGTCAACTGTACAGTGTAATGATATCATTGTGGGTATATCCCAGCATGCCTGATGCATTAACAGTATGATTGTCATTGTATTGTTTGGTACACCCCTATTAACCATACCATAGTGTAATGTCAGCACATCTTTGCATTCTGGTGGTAAGGCTGTAAACAGAAGGCCACCTACAAAGGTAGCACAAGGGATAAGAAAATGGAAGTAATGATACTCAATGACGGACATGTAAACCGCAAAATGCATGCAGTACAACCTCTACTCAGCATGGAGAATGTTGATATCTGTGCAGTAATAGACAACAGGTTCAAGACTCCCAAGAGCACCCTAGCAATACCAGGTTACACCTCATACCATGCTTGACAGCCCCAAAACACACAACTAACTATGACAGGAGGTGAGTCTCATTAAATGTCAGTGATACTGTGGTGGCAGGACAGGTAGCATACAGCCTACTAAGTTGGGAACTGCTGATTGAGGGCTCAGTGTCTGTTATTATAAATGTGTATTAGTTCTGGTTTAAGCACTTGGGCTTCAGGCCAGTTATTTGACATTATGAAGGTTCATGGTCTGCACTCTTGTGGGAGGAGAGGCTGAACTCTGCCCGTCTGAGCTGGGAATTTCTGGCTAAAGGCTTATAGTGAGTGCATATTTGAACTGTTTCTTACTGAAATTGGTACACCTTGTTTGCTGTAGCATAGACTAGATCCATGCCTTCTGAATGTAGATTTGTTTGTATGCTTGTTTGCTTGTTATTTCCCTGAAACACTAATTCCACCTGAAACGCAGCTTTACAGCGCCTCTGTGGATCCCTAGTGACATCTGCATTGCTTACTGTATGTATGTCCTTGTTTTACTTGATAGAAAGTTAGTGTTTGTCATTTATGCAATTAAATTACCTGTAACACATTGCATTTGAGTTACCTGGCACTTGCTCACTAAAGCATTTATATATGCCAGCACTAACAAATTAAAAGCACTACACCCTCACAAACTCACCTTGAGTACCTTGTTCCCCATTGGCCCTTTTTGTTGTTAATTATAAAGGAATTCCCAGTACTATTCTAGCATGTCTAAGGGTCAGTTGTCAATCTCCTCTCTGGTCCAGCTGGTGAATCTGGGAATCTAGAGGCAATGTTGCAACTGCCTCATGTACACAGACAACCCTCTCCTCCTCCCAACAAATTCCAACACATGTGAGAGATGCAACCATATAGCCAAACTGCAGGCTAAGCTCTCTCAACTCAGTACTGGCAAAACCTGTTAGGAGGAGAAGGAAACCACAGTCACTACAATTCCAGTCTCACATAGACGTACCACGACAGCAATCCAAACAAATAAACACACGAAAACATACTCAGAGCCTCTAAATAAAAGTCTGCCTAAGCAGTAGACACCTCCAAAGCAGACACACAAGCAACCGCTACCCCAGAACAGAACGCGTGCAACACATAGCTCACAAAGCCAGCACATAAGGCTAAACAACACACCTGCTACACTTGTGATAGGTGCCTCTATCGTCAGGTACACTGACGTCCCGTTCACCAGGCTGAACAAGGAGAAGGTCACGGTGAGATGTCTGTCGGGCGCTATGATCTACCACATAACACAAGCACACAGGTCACTCCAAGACATGTACACATATGACTCAGTCAGTGTCCATGCCAGTGTGAATGACCTGAGATGTACCTCCTTGGACTACATGATAAGAGACATAGAGGAGCTCTCTGAGCATGTGGCCCAGACTGGTATGACACTGACCTTGAGTAGCATCTTACCCTCACCAAGAGTGATGACACAATATGTAGACAAGATTATCAATTTCAACAATTGGCTTATGTTTCAGTGTCATTCAAAGGGGATCCAATGCCTGTCAGCCTGGGATGACATGCTCGACAAGCCACACTGCTTTGCTAGGGACGGCTTGCACCTGTCACCCATGGGCTTTCGGATATTGGCAAAGGCTCTTGCTACCCCTATAGTGCCTTTTTTAGCAAGGCTCAAAAGACAAGACCACCTCCATAGGTATCACAAGGGATAGGAAACTAATAGTAATGCTACTCAACGCCAGCAGTGTAAACCTCAAGATGCATGCACTGGACACTGTCCATAGCATGGCGAACATCAATATCTGTGCAGTAACAGAATCCTGGTTCAAGGCCCCCAAAAGCACCCCAGCACTGGCAGGTTATACCTCATACCATGCTTGTTGGCCCCAAAACTTGCACCGAAACAAAACAGGAGGGGGAGTATCAATATTCATCAAAGATACACACACCTCCAGGTTGGTGGCACAGCACGAAGCATCAGAGACTATCCATGTGCAACTAACAGTGGGTAAGACTGCCTTCCAGTTCATAGCCTGGCACACACCACACTCCCAAACCCAGGTAACCCACTTGGCCTACTTAAGAATACATGAATATCTGCAGGTGTCTCCAAACAACAATATATTGGGCAGCTTCATTTACCCACACATAGACTGGGAGCATTACTGTAGCTCCAACACCCTAGGTGTAAGGTTCCTAGAATCCATACACTCAATTGCTATGGAACAACTTTTTACCACTCCCACAAGAGGGGAAAACATGCTGCACCTGTTCATCACCAACATGTGGACTAAATGCTCCAGACCAGAAGTGTATCCCTCGCTGGTAAGATGACACCATAGACTACTCTCACTGTATATTCACATACCAAATGCAGGCCCTGCACTGAAAACCACAGTCATAAAGTTGTGTAATGCAAATTACATGTATTCACATGAGGCAGGCTTCACACATGGGAACTATTTAAGGTCACAGGTACATATGTCTATGTGGCACACACATACCTCATGTGTGCATTGACATTACTGATATGATCTATGCCATACAATATTAATAGCAACTCCCCACACATATGGACAAACTGTATGAAAAAACACACACATGGCATTTGTAAGATTCAAACCCCTACCTAACTATGTTATGACACTTGAGAGAGACACATTAGCAGAGCACGCTATTCACATTACAAGGAGGTTTTCCTTCTCTTGCTATACTTATAGGGTGCTGACATCATCAGTGTTTAGAAAGAGGAATGTGCATCATGCAGTGTGTTCTTCTAGTTTCCAAAAGGGACATGTCTTTCACACAGAATTGCGCACACAATAACCCCCCTCACCCAAACACACATAGAGCATTTGCAAGATTCAAACCCCCACCTAACTATGTTATGATACTTAAGAGAGATGCATTAGCAGAGCATGCTATTCACATTAGTGGGAGATTTTCTTTCTCCTGCTTTACTTATAGGGTGCTGACATCATCAGTGTTTAGAAAGAGGAATGTGCATCATGCAGTGTGTTCTTCTAGTTGCCAAAAGGGACATTTCTTTCCTACAGAAATGCACACATACTAACTCACCTCATCCAAACGGAGCATTTGCAAGATTTAAACCCCTATCTATTTATGCTAGGACGCTTGAGAGAGACACATTAGCGGAGTACGCTATTCGCATTACTGGGAGGTTTCCTTTCTCCTGCTGTACTTATAGGGTGCTGACATCATCAGTGTTTACAAAGAGGAATGTGCATCATGCAGTGTGTTCTTCTAGTTGCCAAAAGGGACATTTCTTCCACACACACTATCCCCCCTCACCCAAACACACAGAGCATTTGCAGGATTCAAACCCCTACCTGACTATATTATGACACTTGAAGGAGAGCATTAGCGGAGCACACTATTTGAATTACTATGTTTTGGTATTTCTCCTGCAGTATTTATAGTGTGCTGACATCATTATTTATATAGAAGTATGTACATCTATTACTATCTGTCCGTTAGGGGGATAGCATATATATGCAGTAACAGCCACCTACTTCAGGGTCAGATATGCACATCAGCACTGCCAGGTTATGTTTTATACCATGCTTCATGACCACAGGACCTGTAACACACAACACAACCAGTTCAGACCACCCCTCCCATATCCAGGACACACACTTTGCTTCCCTGGGAGCAGTGTAGGATATGAAGGTGTTCACATACACCATTACAGTGGTTAACGTCAGGTACAGGTATATTGTGTGGGGGAACTACTCAGGCTTCAACAACATCATCCAACAGCCACTACAATTTGTGAATCCATGTGCTATGGCAGGACCACTCACAACAGCCGCAAGGGGGAATACATATTGGACCTGACCATCTGCAACATGGGGACTGTATGTTCCACACCAGAGGTAGACCACCATTGTTAATATCTGACCATACCCAACTTTCCCTGGACATCCATATCCCATCCCCACCCCCAGGCAAGGAAGTCACTGCAATCAACGTATTTATCAAAACCAGACTTTGCACTTGTGAAGACTGGGGTGGAAGACTTCAAAGGACCCATGCTGGGGGATTATAAAGGCCACTCTGCATAATCCTTGACAATAGCATTCTATGAGCATCTGGAAGATTTGCATTGATCATGGTATCCCAATAAACCCATGACTCCTCCACAACAGGAGACCTGTCTGGTGTACACCAGACATATATAAGCTGTACAACAGAAGGAGGGAGCTAATACATTACAGAGCAATATCCCACAGAGGGAGAATGCCTCTGAACAGTATTGGCACGACACTTCAATCCCTCAAACTCATCGCGTCAAGGTGTTGACAGTGACATTGTCCAGACACTGCAGATAAGGCTCCCCTCAGTCTGTAATTGATGCCCAATTACTGTTATAAGTCCTTGCCAACCATCTTCCAGCAAACACCAGCCAAATGGATGTGACATTGCAAATTCAACCCCTGGGATCTCCACTGTGTCCCTGCTTGATGGAGGCACAGCACACTAGCCTTAAACAGTGCCTTCTGTGACCTACCTTACAGAGGCACAGTAGCCTACTGTACTGGGGAGGCAGATGCCAAGCACACTCTGGCTACGCTTGTATTCCCTAGGGCAAACAGCCTAGTATTGACCTCTACACCTATATGTTTAATTTTCAGATGCACAATATTTGTTGCTGATAAACTGTTTGCAGGTCATTATTGCCATAGCTTTCCCTGTTTCTATGAACAACTTGTGTATCTGTTGTAGATGTCTGCATATGAGAGGGATTCACTATTTAACTTATGTCTCTGTAGTCATTTAACTGTGTGCACTGGGCAGATTGCTGTATTGTGGTTGGTTCCTGGATTAACACATACAAATACCAGATATGTGTGGCCAACTGCTAAACTGATATGTGTGGCCAACTGCTAAACTGAGACATGGCCTAAGTGTGTGAGCATGCCCATCTCAGGCTTTCCATGGCTTGTTGCCTGACATATGTCTTATTTATCAAAGTGTGCGAGCATGCCCAGTGTGTGCTTTCCATATGTTGAAATCTGCAGTCCACCACATTTGTGGTTGTGTGTGAACTTCAACAATATTTCACATTTATAGTTGTGTGTTGGGCGTCATGTTGTGTACTTACTGCCCAACTGCTTTGTGTCTGAACCCAACAGGGATTATACTGTGACTGCAGGGTTTCCATGGGATAGTTTGCATACAGTTGTCAACATCCTTTCATACTGACCAAACACTGTAATATCGTATAGTGTACTGGTTCAGTACTTTCACTGTGGTGGACAGTATCCTGGGTTTCAGTCCTGTCACTGCTTTAAATATTCATAGTGAGCACACCAGACTGGTTAAGGGCCAGTTGTGCACATATGACCATGTTGCATTTTGTTCGGATATGAACTACTTAAACCAGGCTTGTCCAACATTGGTAGTGTATTCAACAACTTGGGTGGACATTGACAAACACTAGTGATGTGCCCTAGGCCATTTCTACTGCTAGTCAGAGAGTGTGTTTGTCCTTCAACACACATTGTAACTGGATTTTGACATGACATATTTCAAGGTTAGTATACTGTGCCTCTGTCTACCCGTGACATAACAGTGATACCCAGGGTAAACCTACCATCTCCCATCCACTCATCATGATTCCTGTTGAGGAGAGTCAATGAGGGACTCTCTGGCTAACCTGTACTGGGAGTTTACTCAAGAGTGGAGGGAGATTCTGGATTATGGATCAATCACTACAGCATGTCCTATGTATGTCAGTGCTGGGGTTCACATCTCTCATGTGCATAGCTCACTGGCATTCAGATTGTACAAGGTGCAGCATGTTAATTGATTCCAGCTTGGACATGGCTTTATACATCAGGCACAGATTGCCTCTGGGCAGGCAGTATGGCACTGTGTGGAGCTGCAGTTTGTTTAATCAGGCAACACATGGCATCTGTTCGAGCTCTTTGATCCTCCTGGTGAGGTACTTTTGGGGTATTTCCAGTTGCTGGAGGTGTCTGCTGAGGTACATCCCACAGGGGCCATTGTACTCAATTGTAACGCTGATGAAGGATGACTGAAGAGGCACGATGACCTCCCCTGATCTAGATCTGACTACCTTCATGATTAGGTGGGTATATGGTATGTTTCTGTAACCACTACAGCCACATGGTTGTCAAATGCAAGATATCTATCAAATTGTGTCCCCAGGTCTCTTATTACTTCTAAAGTACTTAATGGGTTAACACCTATGTGGTGATTGGTGGGCACTTACTGTTTATCCACAGGGGATGACTATACACTTTTCTGCAATTAGCT
Source organism: Protopterus annectens (assembly GCF_019279795.1). Taxonomy (NCBI): domain Eukaryota; kingdom Metazoa; phylum Chordata; order Ceratodontiformes; family Protopteridae; genus Protopterus; species Protopterus annectens. The sequence continues at coordinate 1,334,491,539 of NC_056744.1, read as the reverse complement.
TGATGACATGGCTCTGGCACCATTTATCTGTTTCTATGTGGCCCTTTTGTAGGATGCTTGTGTCAGCTGGAGGGTCAGATATGGTGCCCAGTTTGTAGTCCTCTGCAAACTTGTTCAGACACAGTCCTTCCATTTTGGCCTGTACCTATGGGAAATATATACCAAACAAGGGAGGTCCCAGGACCAAGCCTTGTGGGATGCCAGTTGTAGCTGGTTTGTAGTCTGACATGGATGCAGCATTTCTGACCATGTCAGTTCTGTCCTTGGGCTGGTTTGCAACCCATCTACTGACATAGGGGTTTATATTTAAGCTGGTGAGCTTATCTATAATGAACACGTGGGGTATTGTATGGAAGGCTTTTGCAAGGTCCAGATAGGCTGTGTGGACCACATTCCCCTAATCACTGGCCTTGATGACTGTTTCAAATGAGTCAAACATGTTTAAGGGGCAGGATCTGCCCTTAAGAAAGCCACGCTGGGTAGGGTCCAGTGTCTGTAGGTCCCCAATATCTTTATTTCTGAGGTCCATGAGGATCCTTTCCATAGCTTTGCAGACCAAGCTTGTCAAGATTCTGGGGTGATAGTTTGCAGTATCCATTCAGGTGCCACCTTTGTGGAGAGGGACCACTGTTGCTGTACACTGCTCTTTGGGTACATATCCTGTGGTAATGCTGAAATTGAGCAGTAGTGTTATTTGGCATTCCATTCTTCTTGGAGTTCATGTTGGACACAGCCCAGGACACCATCTCGTACCACTGATGCTGTGTGTTTTGCTTTGAAGATGCTGGCTGTTACCTCAGCATCTGCAATGTCAGGGGGCCAGCACTCTGCTGGAATAGATATTTGGCATTTGGGGGGGGGGGGGCTTTGCACTGAACCTGTCAGGTTGGATGTTTGCAATGTGTGTGGGTTTGGTGTATTGTTTGTAATATTTGGTAATTCAGAGCATATCTGTGAATTCCCAACAAGGTTCCTACCATCAGTTAAGAAAGCCTTGTGATTATCCTTAGTGTCCTGTACAATTTGTACCTTCATAGGTTCATAGGTTCATACTAGGCTATCTGCCCTAGGACATTTATAAGCCTAGCCAGAGTGTGTGTGGCTTTCGCCACCCCTTGCTATGTGAATATTATGCCCATTTAGGGTTTACTTTACTGTGCCTCTGTCTAGACGTGACACAGTGAAGACCCCCAGTGTAAATCTACGATCTCCCATCCACTTGGCAAGATTCCTGTTGGAGAGAGTCAGTGAGGGGCTCTGCCTAACATGGAGTGGGATTTTGTTCCAGAGTGTAGGGAGCCTCTGGGTTATGAATCTGTCCCTCCAGCACATCCTATTTATTTATGTGTTGAGGTTGACATCTGTCACTCTCGCGGCTCTGATGGATTTGAATTTTCTGAGGTGGAGTATGTCCATCAATTATGTATTGGACATGACCTTGAACATCAGGAATACATCGCCTCTGAGTATGCAGTATGTGACTGCATACAGCTGGGGTGTTGTCAGCCAGGCAGCATATGACAAATGTTTGAGACCCTTTATCCTCTTGGTGAGGTACTTTTGAGGTCTTTCTAACTGCTGCAGGTGTCGGGTACGGTACATCCCAAATGGGGCATTGTACTCAATTATGGGCCTGATAAGAGAAGAGTATAGGAGCACAATGACCTCTCTTGATGTAGATGTGATTCCTTTCATGATAAGGTGGCCAATATAGGTGGTCTTCCTAGCCACGTTGGCAATGTGAGTGTCACATGTGGGGTTACTGTCCACTTGTGTCCCTAGGTCCCTGATTACTTCTTCCATACATAATGGATTACCACCTATGTGGTGATTTGTGAGTACCTTGTTTGGTATTTGGGGAGACATTCATACTTTCCAGTGTCTTCAGGAAGGCTGAGTGGTGTTCCTGGGTCTGAAGAGGGTGGTCTGTAGCATGCTACAAACTGTACAGCGGTTTTGCTTACAGTTAGTTCCACATGGATGGTCTCTGATGCTTCGTGCATTGTCAGTAACCTGGACGTGTGGGTATCTTTGCTGAATATGGATACTCCCCCTCCTTTTGTGGTTTGGTCCAGGTTTTGGGGCCGAAAGGCATGATATGAGGTCTAACCTGGTATTCCTGGGGTGCTCTCAGGAGCCTTGATAAAGGTTTCCATCACTGCACAGACATCGATGTTCTCCATACTGGGGAGGGCCTCAAGAGCGTGCATCTTTAGGTTTAGACTTCTGGCATTGAGCAGCATTACCTTTATGTTTTTTCCAATTATATTTTCTAGGGAGGTGGGTTTGTCTTTTCAGCCTTGCCTACAAAAGGCACTATGGAGGTGGCAAGAGCCTTAGCCAATATCCAGATGCCCAGGAGTGACAGGTGCAAGCCATCCCTGGCAAAGCAGCGTGGCCTGTCAAGCATGACATCCCAAGCAGACACACATTGGATCCCCTTGGAATGACACCAGTAATAGAGCCAATTGTTAAAGCTGATCATTCTGTGTTTGTACTGTGGCATCATTCTTGGTGGGGGTAGGATGCTGCTCAGGGTCAGAGTCATACCGGCCTGGCCTACATAATCGGAGAGCTCCTCTATGTCTCTTTACATGTAGTCCAGGGAGGTACATCTCAGGTCATTCACACCAGCATGGACAATGACTGAGTCATATTTGTACTTCCTTTGGAGTGACCTGCATGCTTGTGTTATGTGGCGGATTGTAGCAGCCTACAGGCAGTTTACTGTACCCTTTTCCTTGTTCAGTCTGGTGAGCGGGACATCAGTGTGTCTGACTATGGAGTCACCTATTACAAGTGTATCAGCCATGTTGTTTGTCCTTACGGGCTGTGACTGTTTGGCACACAGACTATGTGTACTATGTGTTGCATGTGCTATGTTTGGGGGTAGTGGTTGCTTGGGTGTCTGCTTTGGAGGCCTCTGTTGATTTGGTGGTTTTTAATTAGAGCCTCCGGGAATGTTTTTGTGTGTTAATGTTTTTGGTTTGCAGTTGTGATAGGTCTATGTGAGACTGGGTTTGTGGTGTGTGTGGTTACCTTCTCCTCCTGACTAGTTTAGACAGTACTGAGTTGAGAGAGCTCAGCCTCCAGTTTGGAGACATGGTTGCATCTCTCACATATATTTGTATTTCTTGGGGGGGGGAGGGGGTTGTCTGTGTACATGGGGCAGGTGTAACATTGCCCAAGATTCACAGATTCAACTTGTTGTAGCTGGCCTTAGTGGATTTTATGAGTGGCCATATTTTATTACCATAATACTGATCAGAGATTACTTCCCTTTTTGGGTTTGCTCTGTCATGTAGTGGCTTCCTCATTCTCTTGCATGGTTTGGTAATGGCTGGGGTCCACCATGCCAGATGCCTGCGTGTATGGTATTGGGCCTTGGTTTTATTTGGGATTGCATAATCCATGCATTCCTGACTGTGCTCATAGAATGCATTTATAAAGGGTTCTGAGGTGTGGCCCATATTTTCCACAGGCACAGGGCCTTTAATGGATTCCACATCAGTTTGGAGGAGTGCAACATTTCCTTTACACACGTTTTTCACTGTGGTTTTCTGGCCAGGGACTGTGGTCAGGATGTGAATATCCAGTGTAATTACTCTATGGTCTAATCTTACCAGTGTGGGAGACACTTCTCATCTGGCCATAGAGTACCCATGTTGCTGATTATCACATCCAGTATGCTTACCCTCTTTTGAGAGTGGTACGTTGTTCCTGAGCATTTTGGTTTATGGATTCTAGGAACCTTTGGCCTAGGGTGCTGGAGCTGGAATAAGGCTCCCAGTCTATGTTTCAGTATTTTCAGTCACCCAATATAATGTTTGGAGAGCTTGATATTTCCATGTGTTCCAACGTAGGCCAAGTGCAGTTCCTGGCATTAGGAGGGTAGTCTGTAGCAGGCTACAAACTGGCAGGCAGTCTTAGCCACTGTTACTTGACCATGGATAGTCCATGCTGCTTCTTGTTGTGGTACCAACATGGGGGTGTGGTTATCCTTGACAATTATTGCTACTCACCCTCCTTTTGTAGTTTGTTCCATGTTTTGGGGCTGTAAAGCACGGTATGAGGTGTAACCTGGTAGTGTTAGGGTGCTCTTGTGAGCCTTAACCCAGTTTTCTGTTACAGGACAGATATCAACATTCTCCATGTTGAGCGGAGTTTAGACTGCATGCATCTTGCAGTTTAGACATCTGGCATTGGGTAGCATTACATCTAAGTTCTTATCCCTTGTGATACCTATGGAGGTGGGTTTGTGTTTTGAGCCTTACCTATTCAAGGCACAGTGGGGGTGACAACAGCCTTTACCAGTATCCTAAAGGCCAGGACTGATAGGTGCACACCATCCCTAGCAGGTGGAGCATCGTGTCTTGCTCAGCATGTCATTCCAGGCTGGAATGCATTGGATCCTCTTTGACTAACAGCAATACGTAAGCCAATTATTGTAATTGATCATCTCGTCTTCATATTGTGGCATCATGGTTGGTGAGGGTAGGATGTTAGTCAGGGTCATCAAGTTTGCATATACTACATGGTGTTACATTGCTTAACACATGGCAATCATGCCTCAGGTGGTGCTGCAGGGCTGTCTATGTTGGATGCACATACTACACTCCCTGTACATGTTTGATAGCAGGCTGTGTCAACTTAGGCATCCCTTTTACTATATGTGTGAGTCAGAGAGAGGTATAATTTCCTGGGTTCCTACTGAGCCAGTGTATGTGCTATGCGTTGCCGCTTTTCCAAGGCCAAGGCATACTGGGCATGCCTCCTTCTGCCTACTGGGGCAGGCTCAGGTTGTTCCTCCTCCGAGTCACGCTCTGCCTGTGATTGGCTTGGCAATGGTGGGGGGCTGTTTGGCCCAGCCCTATGCTGGTCCTGCTGCAGCTGTTTTCACAGAATCATATTATGTAGCATAGCACATACCATGACAATTTGGGTACATGTAGTTGGTGAGTACTGCAAGGCTCCACCAGATGTGTACAGGCACCAGAACCGTGACTTGAGCAGCCCAAACACACACTCGATTACATTTTGTGTTTGTGCGTGTGCCTCATTATGGCATTCTTGTTCAGGTGTGTGTGCATTTCTGATGGGTGTCATCAGCCACGGCTCCAGTGCATAGCCAGCATCCCCCTCTAAGTGACCATGGGGGATGTCCCCATTGGCAAATGTCTGGTACAGCTGTGTCAAATGCCAGATATGGGAATCATGGTAGCTTCCAGGGCAGCCAGCACACACATTCATTATTATGCCCTGGGCATCATACACAACCTGGCAGTTGATGGAGGGGAAGCCCTTGTGGTTAATGTAGGCCCTACCCCGCTCACCGGCTGGTGCTTTGATGCGTATATGCGTGCAGTCTATTGCACCCACTACATCAGGGTATTACGCTATTTGCTGGAAGAGATGCATATTGTTGGCCAATACCTCACGGGAATTGGGGAAATATACATGCTCACTGACATGTGCTGACATGGCATCCAGGAACTTGTGCAGTACCCTGGATGCTGATGCCTGTGATATCCCCATCATATCACCAGTTGGTCTCTGGAAGGTACCTGTTGCTAGTATTCTTAGGCCAACACATACCTTGGTTTCCACTGGGATGGGTTCCCCTCTGTTGGTTCTGTGTGTGAGGCATGGCCTGCACAGCTCAACAATTTGCTGCAGGAGGTCTCTGTCCACTCTATAGCGCTCCACTATCTCCAGCTCATGTAACCCCTGGTAGGTGACCCTGGGCCTGTACACTCTTCTCCGTCTCCTCACTGTGGGTTGTCTGGCAGCATTTGCATAGTCACCACCCTCAGCAAGTTGCATATGTTTCCTTATAACATTTGGAGCTTCCAGAGTGAACTTTGGTGGTGTTTTTCCTTATAACAGCTATGGCAGCCCCTAGCATTTTTGGTCTGAGTGAAGATTTTTCAGTTTTCACTTCTAATAGTTTACTCCTCTGTTCCAGTGTATCTTAAGAGAAACATTCTGCACTGTTGTTTGCAGAGTTTTAAGTGCTGGGCTGGGCTACTGTTCTGCCTGTGTAATTGCCTGCTTCTGATTGTTTTCACCTGCTAGCTCTGCCAGTAATCCCTGCTTGCTTCCTACTATTTCCCATGCTTCCTTTTTCCCTTCTGTTTCCTCAGGGGGGAGTAACGCGCATACCAGCAAAAACACGCTCACAGTGGCTAACATGCACACACACATGCTTCAACGGACTAGAATCTGCTTATTTGGATTAAAATGTGCGCACACCAGCGCAAACAAGCTTACAGGTGTTTAAACAGGCTTCTACATGCTTATTCTGCCTTAAACACGTGCACTCACGCTTACACGCGAGCACTCTATCTTACTCGTGCCTCCCAGAGCGCACACGCACACATGCACGCCCAGCAAGAAACTTTGGTGTTATCCATAGTGTCCACCTTCCATTTCTTGGCTTTTCCATGCCTACTTGTTGACACTCCTCTTTCCATGATGTGTGACTGACAGCTTTCACATGCCACTGTGCTCCAATGAGCTGCATTCCTTTCATACATTCCCCCTGTGATGTCACCTATCTCTTACTCTGTTACTCCCCCTTATCCTACTCCTACACTGCACGGAATGTGGTCATTTTCTATGTAACAGTGCGATTCACTATCCTACCACTCATTTACATAGGATTGCCTACTAATGCTTAGTTACATGTCTTACACTCTACTTCCTCCCTTAGCAACCCCTACTCGGTGGCCATGTTGTTTTAGCCTGCTAATCCCTTCCATTGTAAACTCATGCTTTGCATAAACCCACATTTGTGGGTTTAATATTTTTATTTTTCTGTTTTTTTATGGCGCAGCCTGTTTGCGCGACGCTGCGCTACGTTTAAACATCGGCGAAAAAAAATATTTTTATTTCATGTTTGCATCAGGGTACATTGCCAGTAGCCACATATTTGGCCATTGGCATGCTGCCTGGGATATTTGCAACCTTTATTTGGAGCTGACAAGGCTCCATTGTGTTATTTGCAGAATGGTACTCGGTTATCAACTGAGTACACTTCTGCAGATAACACGGCTCTTACACGGGCAGGTTTCTGCTTCCTGGATCGCGAAATTACCTCATTTGCATGCCTTTCGGCTGCAAGTGAGGTAATTAGCATATCCACGCCCTGCCCGTGTAAGAGCCATTTTAGGTGCTCTTTTACACGCACATTCAGGTTGTTCCTGGATCACGATGGCTGCATGGAGTCTTACACTACTCTTAGACTCCATGCAAGCCATCGTGAATCCTGCCCATTATCTGCCTGTAAAGCAGTATTTATAAATAAAGAGATGTCTTCTGGCATGAAGTAGCTTTGAGAGTCTTACTTTCATTTTTAACCACTTTACTATTGTGTAGTACTGCATTTACTATTATATTATTTTGGAGAATGTGATAACTCAACAAGGACACTGCTAGTTTTTTTTTTTTGTCTGCAAGCATTGAGGTTTTTTAGATTGGTGCATTTTTTCACAGAGGTCTTTTAAGAGAAAATATTTTTACATTTTCATTTTCTAATTTTTTACTTTTGTGCTAACTGAATACTTTTTCCTGGGTCTATATCACATAGTCGAAGTTTAATAACTTTGAACACGGAATGTTTGAACCATCCTGTTCGAAGTTAAAAAACTTTGACTATGGATTAAAAATAAAAAAAAGAAAAGAAAACAAAATAAACTGTTGTAAGCATGGGGGCGAGCCCTCCTGTACCCCCCCCCCCATGTGGGGCTATTTAAATATACCAACTCCGAGATCGTACCACATTGAACAAAATGGAAACCTCCCCTTACAAAGATTTCTGTTGAAACACTCGAACGTCTGCAAATACAAACTTATGGTCTCAACCATATGAGGTTCGAACTTGCAGAAGTTCGACTATATGATAGGAACCCTTTTTTCCCTGTGTTTATGTACAAATAATCCTTGATCCACAGAAGCAGATTTTTACTGGCTAGATATTCAAAAATGAAATAATAATAGCATCAGTCCCTTTTCCTGACCTCTATTGCTGAATGTACACTCTCTCTCTCTCTGACCTCACTTGTTGGTCTCCCTCATATATGTTTTCTTCTCTTTTCCCTTTTTTCATTATTTACTGTTTGCTGTTGACAATCCATCCAAAATCTCATTTTTACACAACCTACATTAAGGCACACACATTCTTGATGTATATTCTTTCTTCCCACACTGATTGCATTGTACTTTGTCACAATCATTAATTAAATGAGGAAAAGTCCCCACAAAAGAAACATGATTTAGACTGGCCAGCATATCTTAATGTCCCTCTATGACCAACCACAAAAATAACAATTGGCAAGTATTTCACTGTGTGTTTTTCATATTTTAAAACAGCTTCCAACCTCCACAGTCCATATGTTTCTCTCATCTCTCACTTTTACAATATTACAACAGTTTTCATATAGAGTCAGCATGCATCTTCGTCTTCCACTTCATCAGTTCTGAACTGCAAAGTAGCATTTTTAACATTTAAGTTATTACCAAAAAAAACAAAAAAAAAACAAATAATTGTTACATGGATATATGTCCTATTGTTACCCAGCTCCAGGAATGTCATCATTTGCCCATCGGTTTCAAATTTTAAATCATACAAAGTCTCTGTCCCAATATGTATAAAATATTGAATGTCTTGAGCTTTAAAACCCCGAACAGCCACCAAATTGTCCCATACACAGTATCTGTCTATTACCATGTCATTTTTTGTTTTTTTTCTCTCCGCTGTTATTCTTTTCTTTTTAACAGCAGTTTTACTTACAGTTTTTTGTTGCTGTTCTTTTTTTGACTGCTGTCACTGCTGCATATGTTTAGTTGCTGCATTATCTGCTGCCACAAAACAAGAACCCTTCTCAGTTTGTTACTGCTTTCCTCTTTTACTTTCTGTCACTGCTGCATACATTTTAAGTGATGTATTCTCTGCTTCCACATCACCTGGTTTCTTTTACACATTGCCTTCCTCAGCACTTCAGAAAAAGTTATCCGGCATCTCAACACATGCAACAGCAGAACTGTCACCTGGATCATCCTACTCAATTATTTTTAATAGGACATCATCTACAAGCCCTGTTGACACAAGTTCTTTTATCTGTCCCAGTTCATTACACTAATTCCGCATGGAGACAGTTAAACATCGCTCATTAATAAGATCCATCACACAGGAAACTTTGTTTACATTCTGAAGCTCCACATCAAAGAAATATTTCTCCAAATTCCCACTTTCACTCTCCAAACTTTCTAAAGCTGTTCTCTCCTCCTCCATGCTTCTGTTTCCCTTAGACCTCTTCCTTGCTGCTGTAGGAGCCCTCTGGCACCATCTACCTGCTCCAAAGAGTGGAGGAAGTTCCCTGATGCCCTGGTCAAATTCTCTCTAGCAGTATAAATACCAGTGCTGGTCTTCTCCCTGAAAAGATGCTACTAGTCTAGTGGACTAACCTAGTCAACAAAGGATGACTAAATAAATTAAATAAATAAATAGATGAAGGAGTGATATGTTGACACCACTGGATACATACTAATGTCAGTAACTTTGTGTGACTGTTTCTTAGAAATTAGGAACTGATCAGTTCTTGAATGTGAGTAAAAGCACTCTATTAGTGCACTATTAGTGCACAACTGAGTAGTGCTTTTTCTATAATAAAAACAAGTAGCTAATTCCATGTTCCCCAACAAACTTTCCCAACAAAGAGACATACAAGGCCTTGAGCTCCAATGCAGCTTTGCAGGTATCCATTGTAGGGTTCCAGTCTCCTCCACAAATAGCAAGTCATTCAAAATGCAACACTAGTTATAAATGTTGAGGGGTACTTTTGAGGTCATAATCTCAGTGATTTCCTTATAAATCTACCTTTCTCTGACTTCACATCTCTGTACTCACTCCCAGATTCTTTAGAAAATGAAATGGAATTCACTTACCCCCAAAATACTTTGCCTGTCCTTGTAATGATACCTTCCACTTGGACATTGTCTCTTGACTTTTTGGCAACACATAGGCTGGTATATTTGCTGATATATTTGCATGTTTTCTGTAACATACATTTTAAAACCTGCAGCAGATTTTCCTGATAATTTTTAACACACTGTCATATGGTTTACCATCTCAAAATCATATCTACCCTTTGGTAGAAGGCCTATTTTATATTATAATTCAACAACAAAACTGTAAAGTTCTTTAAAATTTACTTACAGTGAACTTTGATGGATATAAATCCATAGCTGGCCATTTTATAAATGCAGTGGGACATTCAGTGCATGCATTGTTCAGCTATACTGAACATGCAGTGGGAACTTATAATATGCTAGTCCTTCTAGTTCATGATTCCTAATCCATCTGAGAGTGGGTTATTATTTGTAAAGTGCACCCACCTTCACATCTTGTCATATACTTAGTACAACTTGATGGTGGCTAAAATGGACTTTGTTCATTCAACTCACCTGAAATATAAATAAATCGGATACTATAAACTGAATATTGATTAGGTAATATCATGTTTTGTTTATTTATGTTTTATTCCATATTCCCAGGTCATTCCTATCTTAAGAAGCCCACTTTCTCGCTCAAAAACAGATAAGTAAGTAAATGATTTATTTTTCTATCAAAATAATCCTAATAACCATGGAATCATGAATATTATATTACATATAGGATTAAAATTGTAGGGTAGATGGATGGGAAAGAAATGAAATGCTTATGATGTTGTGCAGTAGGCGAAGCAATGCACAGATCAGTTTCCCCATACATCAGACACAATGGGCAGGATTTACAAAGGCTTGCACGGAGTCTAAGAGTAGTGTAAGACTCCATGCAGCCTTCGCGATCCAGAAACAGCCCAAAGTCCGTGTAAGAGACCAGCTAAAACGACTCTTACATGGAGTGGGCGTGGATAAGCTAATCACCTCACTTGCAGCCTAATAGCATGCAAATGAGGATGATTAGCGATCCAGGAAGCCCAAAACAGCCCGTGTAAGAGCCGTTTTAGCTGCAGAAATGTACTCAGTTGACAACTGAGTACGTTTCTGCAAAAACCACAATGGAGCCATGTCAGCTCCAAATAAAGGGTGAATATGTGTCAGGCAGCATGCCAATGGCCAAATATGTGGCCATTGGCAAGGTAACCTGATTCAAAAGTAATAAAAATGTAATTTTTTTTTTCGGCAATCGCCGATGTTTAAACCCAGTGCAGCCCCGCGCAAATGGGCTGCGCTGTATAAAACATAAAAATGAAGGTTATAAACCCACAAATGTGGGTTTTATGCAATACATGGATTTTCAATGCAGGGACCAGCAGACCAAAAACAACTTGGCCACCGTGTAGTGGTTGCTAATGGGGGAAGCTGAGTCTAAGAGATGTAACTAAGCATTAGTAGGCAATCTGATGCAAATGAGTGTTAGGATACTGAATTCCACTATCACATAGCAAATGAGCACATTCTGAGTAGTGTAAGAGTTACAGAAGGGGGAGGAACAGAGTAGGGGATAGGTGACATCACAGGGGAAAATGGCAGAAAGAAATGCAGTTCATTGGAGGTCAGAGTTACATGACAGATGTCAGACAGATATCATGGAAAGAGGAGTGCCACAACATAAGCATGGGAAAGTCAAGAAATGGAAGGTGTACACTGTTGCCTACACCAAAGTTTCTTGCTGGGCGTGCATGCGCACATGTGCATGCCATGAAGTGTGAGTAAGACAGAGTGTGCGCGTGTAAGGCAGACTGAGCATGTGGGAGCGTGTTGGTAGCTGTTTAACACTGTTTGCGCGGGTGTGCACGCATTTTAACCCGAATAAGACAATTCTGAACCGTGTAAGCATGTGTGCGCATGTAAGCCACTGTGAGCGTGTTTCTGCTGGTAAACACGCTGCTCCCCCCTGAGGAAACAGAAAGGAAAAAGGAAGCAACATAATTAGTAGGAAGCTACCAGGGAATACTGCTGGAGCTAGCAGGTGAAAACAATTAGAAGGAGGCAATTACACAGGCAGAATAGTAGCTCAACCCAACACTTAAAAATCTGCAAACAGCAGTGCAAGATGTTTCTCTCAAGAGACACTGCAAGACAGGAGTAAGCTATTAGAAGTGAAAACTGAAAAAGCTGAACTCAGAGCAGAAATGTTAGGGGCTGCCATAGCTGTCATAATGAGACATAGGCGACTTGCTGAGGGTGGTGACAATGTAGATGGTGCCAGACAACCCACAGTGAGGAGACGGAGAAGAGTGAACAGGCCCAGGGTCACCTACCATGGGTTACATGAGCTGGAGATAGTAGAGCGCTATAGAGTGGACAGAGACCTCCTGCAGCAAATAGTGGAGCTGTGCAGGCCACGCCTCACACACAGAACCAACAGAGGGGAACCCATCCCAGTGGAAACCAAGGTATGTGTTGGCCTACGAATACTAGCAACAGGTACCTTCCAGAGACCAACTGGTGATATGATGGGGAAATCACAGGCATCGGCCTCCAGGGTACTGCACCAGTTCCTGGATGCCATGTCAGCACATGTCGGTGATTATGTATATTTCCCCAATGCCCATGAGGTATTAGCCAGCAATATGCGTCTCTTCCAGCAAATAGCGGAATACCCTGAGGTAGTGGGTGCAATAGACTGCACGCACATATGCATCAAAGCACCAGCCGGTGAGCAGGTTAGGGCCTACATTAACCACAAGGGCTTCCCCTCCATCAACTGCCAGGTCATGTGTGATGCGCAGGGCATAATAATGAATGTGTGTGCTGGCTGCCCTGGGAGCTACCATGATTCCCACATCTGGCATTTGACGCAGCTGTACCAGACATTTGCCAATGGGGACATCCCGCACGGACACCTAATGGGGGATGCAGGTAATGCACTGGAGCCGTGGCTGATGACACCCATCATAAAAGCACACACAGCTAAACAGGAACGCCATAATGAGGCACACGCACAAACACGTAATGTAATAGAGCGTGTGTTTGGGCTGCTCAAGTCACGGTTCCGGTGTCTGGACACATCTGGTGGAGCCTTGCAGTACACACCAACTACATGTATCCAAATTGTCATGGTATGTGCTATGCTACATAATATGATCTCGCAAAAACAGCTGCAGCAGGACCAGCATAGGGCCGGGCCAAACAGCCCCCCACCATTGCCAAGGCCATCACAGGCAGAGCATGACTCGGTGGAGGAACAACCTGAGCCTGCCCCAGTAGGCAGAAGGAGGCATGCCCAGTATGCCCTGGCCTTGGAAAAGAGGCAACGCATAGCACATACACTGGCTCAGTAGGAACCCTGGGAATGATACCCCCTCTGACTCACTCAGATAATAACAGGGATGCCTAAAATGACATGACCTGCTCACAAACATGTACAGGGAGTGTAATATGTGCATCCGACAGAGGCAGCCCTGCAGCACCACCTGAGGCAAGAATGCCATGTATTAAGTAATGTACTACATGCACACCTGAGGACCCTGACTAACATCCTACCCTCACCAAGCATCATGCCACAATATGACAATGAGATGATCAAGTGCAATAATTGACTGAAGTATCGCAGTTAGTCAAAGGGATCCAATGTGTGCCAGCCTGGGATGACATGCTGAGCATGACATGATGCTGCACCTGCTAGGACTGGCGTACACCTATCAGTGCAGGCCGTATGGATACTGGCAAAGGCTGTTGTTACCCACAGCGTGCCCTGAATAGGTAAGGCTCAAAACACAAACCTACCTCCATAGGTATCAGAAGGGATAAGAATAAGATAAGGGATAAGTCGAAACAGCAAGATGCATGCAGTCTAAACTCACCCAGTATGGAGAATGTTGATATCTGTGCTGTAACAGAAAACTGGGTCAAGGCTCACAACAGCACCCTAACACTACCAGGTTACACCTCATACTGTGCTGTACAGCCTCAAAACATGGAACAAGCTACAGAAGGAGGGTGACTAGCAATAATTGTCAAGGATAACCACACCCCCATGTTGGTACCACAACAAGAAGCAGCATGGACTAGCCATGGTCAAGTAACAGTGGCTAAAACTGCCCCCCAGTTTATAGCCTGCTACAGACTACTGTCCCAACACCAGGAACTGCACCTGGCCTATGCTGGAATACATGAATATATCAAGTCCTCCAAACCACATTATATTGGGTGACTGAAAATACCCAGACATAGACTGGGAGCATTATACTAGCTCCAACACTGTAGGACAAAAGTTCATAGAATCCATAAACCAAAATGCCCAGGAACAACATACCACTCCCACAAGAGGGGTAAGCATACTGGATGTGATAATCAGCAACATGGGTACTGGATGGCAAGACGAGAAGTGTATTGCTCACTGGTAAAACCAGACCATAGAGTAATCACACTGGATATACAAATCCTGACCACAGTCCCTGGCCAGAAAACCACAGTGGAAAACGTGTAAAGCAATATTTGCACTCCTCCAAACTGATGTTGAATCCATTAAAGGTCCTGTGTAGGTGCAAAATATGGGCCACACCTCAGAACCTGTAATACAGCCATTCCATGAACACTGCCAGGAATGCTTGGATTTTGCAATCCTAAATTAAAACAAGACACAATGCCATACACAAAGGCATCTGGCATGGTGGACACCAGCCATAACCAAACCATGCAAGAGAATGAGGAAGCTACTACATGATAGAGCAAACATAAAAAATGAAGTAATCACTGATCAGTAGTATGGCAATAAAATATGTCCACACATACAATCCAATAAGGCCAGCCACAACAACTTGAATCTGTGAATCTTGAGGCAATGTTACACCTGCCCCAAGTACATAGATAACCCCCAACTCCCCCCAAGAAATACAAATATATGTGAGAGATGCAACCATCTATCCAAACTAGAGGCTCCCTCAACTCAGTACTCCCAAAACTAGTCAGGAGGAGAAGGTAACCACACAAACCATAAACCCAGTCCCACATAGTTTTTAACTTGTTTTCTTTTTTCTAGCCGACACCTGTCTGCCAACTGTTTCACCTAACTTAGTTGCGGACCACTGTATTTTGCGATTTAGCGTGAAAGTGGTTTCAGGTGCCCTGCTCCTCTTTCTCCCTCCTCTAGCGACTCCAATTATACCGCTGGATTGTCCCCTTCTGTTTCTCATTTTCGCTGCTATTGGTTCACTAGATGTTCTCCCTGTTAGCTGATGCTAACTGCAAATGCTCACCTAACTTAGTTTAACTCCTCTCTGAGAATTCAACGCGGACCTCTTTATTTCGCGCCATAGCGCAAAAGTGGTTTCAGGTGTCCTGCTCCTCTTTCACCCTCCTCTAGCGACTTATATTGTAACTTCTGGAATGTCCCTTTCTTTTACTCATTTTCGCTGATATTGGTCCACTTGCTCTTTTTACTGGATACAGCCCTACTTTTCACTCTAGTCTGGGGCCCTTAAGGTAGTGCCCTACCTGCTGTATGTATTGTGCATACCCCCCCCAGATAAATATAGTACTTAGGCTGCCCTCCAATACTGTCCTCCTGAAGAGAGTCTATATGTTTTATGACTGTATAATGATTCTTACTCACAAGAAAAAAGACAGATCTGCTACCTGCTTCTAATGTCTTAGCTAGATCTCTGTATTAGATTGTTTATTATATGTACTTGAATACAACTGTAGATCAATTTGTTGATGGTATGCTACTAAATTGTCAATTTGTTAATGATATGCTGTTTAAGTAAATACTTTGCTAACACTGTCTCTCATTTTGTTTTTCTTCTCTCTATCACTTCCTTCTTTTTTTCCCAAAAGCTCTAAGCTCTAGCTCTACTCCTGCCCTAAGCTACTCCTAACCTGTGTCTGAAGACCTTGGCCTTCCAACAGTGAATCTAACGTGGACTGCATCAACCTACCCTGTCCATTCTAGGAATAAAGAGTATGTTTGGGCTACTATATTGTTGATTTGTTTGGCTCCCATTGGGTCTCCTAAAAGAGTTAAGCTGCCAGTGTTCTAGCCTCAACAGCCAGCTACCTCTCACACCTTACCTCCCCCCTTGTTTGTACTCACTTCTCCTTCCAGCCACTCTCTTCACCTTACTTTTCCTTTCACATTGCCCCCTCACTATCCTATCCCATATTTCTATCCCCACTCGCTATCCTTTCCACCTGAACTACTTACCAAAGTACCTTCCTCTCCCAGCTACTACCTTGCTGCTACTTTGGCTCCTTCTGGCCCTTTTCAGACTGTAAATCTTATCACTGTCCTTTTTCTCTTAGTGACCTGCACTCTCTACCCTATTTGCCATCTATCAGCCTTCTTATCTATTTCTGAATCCTTATCAGCAACAAGCTTTTTTTCTCTATCATACCTCTGTCATTCCTCCTGTCCTCCTGCTGTTTGCTTTACACTACCGCTATATTATTTAACACTGTTCAACTTACTGGTGCTCTCTAGTCTTATCCCTACCCTTTCCTACTAGACTTTCACCCAGCCTATTCCTACTTACCTGCATTTCTGATTGTCTCCTTCCTCATCTCTTCTTCTGTGGTTTCTACCCGCTCCGTTAAGCCCTCTTGGCTCACTCCGCTCCCCTCCCTACCCCCAATTCCCACCCACCCCCAGGGGTCCTACTCTTATAGCTCCCCGGCCACACCCCCTATACCCTACTATCCTATCCCTCTCCTTCACCTGTATTTTTCTTAACCCACCCCTCTACACACCCCTCCTACTCCTACCTCTTCCTCTTGGTCCTCTCTACTACCTTTCCCTCTACTTTAACCTTTAGCCTCTCTTACTGTGTATTCTCCTTTATCCTTCCACTCTCTCCACCAGTCCTACCCCTCTCTAATACACCTTAGTATACTGCAGTACCCCCCCTACCTTCTTAACAGGCATATTTCCTCCTACTTACCTTATCTTCCATATCTTTCTCTCTTCTCTCTCTTTTTCCTTATTTCTGTAAATAATGACTCCCTGCTGTCCAACACTCCTTATTCTATCAGTCCTACTCTTAACCACCCTATTTTCTACTTACCATCTTACCTTCTTTGAAACCTCACTTACCATCCTGCCTACTTCCACTCAAAAACAGACCTCAACCATATACTCCTTCACATCATACTCCAATACTAAATCCACCCCTAACTATCTTCTTCCTAAATTTCACAGACTGTCTCACCTCAACTATATCCCACCCTCAGATAAAAAACCTAAACTTCTAACCTTACTAAACAATAACATCATAAACAAACTAGGTAATCCTACCTTACTAGATGGCGACATTCACCCCAACCCAGGCCCAGCTAACCTCTCCCCTCAAATATGCTCTTCAAATCTTAATAATAAACTCTTTATTGGGCACCTTAACATTCAAAGTATAAACAATAAAATACCCCACCTTCATGCCCTCCTAGACACCTATTCTTTTGACATTCTATGCCTCTCAGAAACCTGGCTAAAATCAGGCACTAAGGACTCTGAGATAATACCCCAAGGCTATAACATACTTAGACAAGACCGTGCAAAACGTAAGGGTGGTGGAGTAGCAATCCTTTTTAAAAATCAACTTAACATCACTACTCTACCAACATGTCCAAACCAGGACAGCAAAATAGAAGCCATCACAACTAAACTCCAACTAAATGCTAAAAAAGCCCTTTATATCATATGCATGTATCTACCTCCAGGCAACAATATTCCAATATTAGAAGACTTTCTTAGTTGGGTTTCTACCACCTACCCACAGGAAACGATAATCCTAGGTGACTTTAACATAGACTGGAGTACTATTAATGCTGAAAATCCATCCTTTCATATTAATCTACACGGTTTCTCCCAAACTATCACCTCCACTACTAGAATCAATAAGCACAGTAAAAGAGAGAGCATATTAGACTGGATACTCACAAACAATACTAACAAAATATATAAAGTAGGCACCTTGCCAGATGATATCAGTGATCACTCCCTAACTTATATTTCTAGAGAAAAGTCAGATTGTGTAAACACCCCTAATATCCGACAAATTCGCTCTACCAAGCATTTTAATATCGACCTTTTTCTAGCTGAACTCAGCATCTGTAACTGGAATTCCTTAAAAACACTTCCTCTTGAGGATGCAGTTTAATTCTTTAATACTACTTTCTTATCCATTCTTGATAGACATGCTCCAGAGCGATCCATTAGAATGAAGTCAAAAACTGCCCCATGGCTCTCCAAAGACACTAAAAAACTCATCCTCACCAGAAATAAAGTTTGGACCAAATGGAGATGCCACAGAAATAGCCCAGATTTTCTTCACTTCCGCCAGCTTAGAAATCAGGCTAAAAAAGCTATAATCTCTGACAAGAAAAAATACTACTGTGAACTTCAGCAAACTCCCTCCCCACTAAATGCCAACCCAGACACTCCTCTCCTAACTGCAAATACTTTTAACTCTTTTTTTTCCGATACTATTCAATCCCTAGCTAGACAAATGAATACCAACAACTACTACACCCCAAACAACCCAGCTAGCTCTTCTTACAACTTCTCTCTAAAACCTATATCTACTTCCTACATCTGTAGACTCATTCACAAACTGAAACCTTGTACTCCTTCAGCTGATAAGCTCCCCTCACTTTTCCTCCAAAAAGCAGCCAAAGAAATTGCATACCCTATATCCTTACTCATAAACAGAACTATCCAAGAGGGATCCATCCCAGATATTTGGAAAGTCTCTCATATTATTCCACTACATAAAGGTGGCAACTCTACTGACTACTCCAACTATAGACCAATTGCTCTCCTTTCACCCTTAGCAAAAATTATGGAGAAATGCATTCACCAGCAACTAGTACAATATCTGTCTCTTCACAACATTATAGCACCCTGTCAGCATGGCTTTAGACCTCATCACAGCACCACCACTGCCCTTCTTTCTTTCATAGATACTATCAACAAAAATCGCAACAATAATCTTCTCTCTTCTGCTCTTTTCATTGATCTCTCAAAAGCATTCGACATGGTCAATCACTCTCTCTTAACTAACATTCTTGAATCTCTCTCGCTGGATAACCTAGCTATTAAATGGTTTAGATCTTATCTTAGCAACAGGCAGCAAGCAGTCATATGGGAAAACCATATCTCTTCTCTTTTGCCAATTTCCATCGGAGTTCCTCAGGGCTTCATTCTTGGTCCTCTTCTCTCTCTTCATCAATGATCTTCACTCTGCTATCCCACAAGCAACATGCATTCAATATGCAGACGATTCGACCCTTATTTGTTCTGCTCCTTCCACCACAGAACTAATCTCACTTACCCAAAACATATTTAATACTGTTGAAACATGGTTCTCAAAACGGTTCCTCCTACTTAATGCCAAAAAATCTAAACTTCTCCTTTTCACCCCCACCACTCGTACCACCCCATTACATTTCTCCATCTCCTCTAACACTAACACTATCATCTCACCTGACTGTACAACAAAACTGCTGGGTATAACTATCGACAATAATCTCTCCTGCAATCAACACATTAATTACACCATCAAATTAGTTAACAGAAAAATAGGATCCCTATATAGAATTAAACCTTTTCTAACCCCAACAACTAGAACCAAAATAGCCCAATCCCATCTCTTATCTTCACTACTATATGCCTCCTCTATTTATACCAATCTTAAAAAAAGCAATCTAGCTAAATTAACAACCTGCTACAACAATATTGCCCGCTTTGCCACTGGTAACCCCTTCAGAACCCACCATTGTCTAAACTTAAAACTTCTAGGCTGGCTTGAATTCCAAAACTACTTGCTTATCCCTCAACTCTCTATTGCACATAGTATACTTTATCTACCTGACAACACCCCAATTCTTTCTCAACTGATAATCCCCTATAACAATCTCAACTCCCTATGCTCTTCTCATAAACTAATGGCCAAAGCAATTAAGTCAAACAACTTTGCTGGTGACTGTCTTTTCACTAATGCAGTAGGTAGAAACTGGAATCTTCTACCTAGTGACATAACTCTGACTACATCTTTACCTCTTTTCAAACAGAAAATTAAACAGTACTTCCAAAACCACTGGCTCTGTTCCTGCAGTACACCTGACTAATTTATCTTATATATTACTCTCTTACTCCTCTACTCCTTTCCTCTCCATTCCAACTCCTGTTTTCTGATTCCACCACTATTAGAACTATAAGTATTATACTTTCTCTGTAAAATTGTTGGAATTGAAGAACAGTACATTTCTTTTTTTATTGAGAAAACTTGTTACATTACTGCTGAATATCTCTCTTGCAGTGTTATTAATCCTTAATGACGTATTTTTTTTAGCAATATATTTGTTCTGTAATGTACTAGTAGAAAGTGGAGCTTTTCTCCTCGGGCCTCTGCTGAAAATGGACTTGTTATCCAGCCAGACTAGCCCGGTCAACAAATGTAAAATAAATAAAATAAAAAACATAGACCTATCACAACTGCAAACCAAAGACATAAACACAGAAAAACATTCCCGGAGGCCCAAATTACAAACACACCACACCAACAGAGGCCTCCAAAGCAGACACCCAATCAAACAACCTACAAACATACCACATGCAACACATAGTACACAAAGCTGGTGTGCCAAACAGTCACAGGCCAGAAGGAGAAACAACATGCCTGATACAGTTGTAATAGGTGACTCCATAGCGAGACACACTGCTGTCCCGCACACCAGACTGAACAAGGGAAAGGGTACAGTAAGCTGCCTGTAGGCTGCCACAATATGCCACATAATACAAGTATGCAGGTCACCCCAAAGCAAGTAGAAATATGATGCAGTCATAGTCCATGCTGGTGTGAATGACCTGAGATGTACCTCCCCGGACTAAATGAAAAGAGACATAGATGTGCTCTCTGATTATGTAGTCCAGGCCGGTATGACACTCACCGTTTGCAGCATCCTACCCTCACCAAGAATGATGCCACAGTACAAACACAGAATGATCAGTTATAACAAGTGGCACACTTACTGGTGTCATTCCAAGGGGATCCAATGTCTGTCTGCTTGGGATGTCATGCTTGACAAGCCACGCAGCTGTTCCAGGGATGGCTTGCACCTGTTACCCCTGGGTGTCTGGATATTGGATAAGGCTTTTGCCACCTCCATAGAGCCTTTCATAGGCAAGGCTGAAAAGACAAACCCAACACCCTAGAAAACATAAGTGGAAAGAAACATAAGGGTAATGCTGACCAATGCCAGATGTGTAAACCCCAATATGCATGCTCCTGAGGCCATCCCCAGTATGGAGAACATCGATGTCTGTGCAGTGACAGAAACCTGCTGCAAGCCTCCTGACAGAACACCAACACTATCAGGTTATACCACATATCATGCATCATGGCCCCAAAACCTGGAACAAAACATAAAAGGAGGGTGAGTATCCATATTCAGTGCAGACACCCATACGTCCAGGTAACTGACAATACACAAGGCATTGGAGTCCACCCATGTGCAACTAACCATAGGCAAGACTGCTGTACAGTCTGTAGCATGCTACAGACCACACTCTTACACACAGGAACCCCACCCAGCCGTCCTGAAGACACTGGACAGTATAAATGTCCCACCAAATACCAAACAAGGTACTCACAAATTACCACATAGGTGGTAAACCATTATGTATGGAAGGAGTAATCAGGGACCTAGGGACACAAGTGGGCAGTAACCTGTTATGTGACACTCACATTGCCAATGTGGCTAGGAAGACTGTCTACATTGGACACCGTATCATGAAAGGATTCACATCTACGTCAACAGAGGTCATTGTACCCCTATACTGTTCTCTTATCACACTCATAATCTAGTACAACGCCTCATATGGGATGTACCTTACCTGACACCTGCAGCAGTTAGAAAGACCTCAAAGGTACCTCACCAAGAGGATAAAGGGTCTCAAATATATGTCATATGCTGCCTGGTTGTAGACACCCCAGCTGAATGCAGTCACATACTGCCTACACAGAGGCATTGCATGCCTGTTGTACAAGGCCATGTCCAACACAGGAGTAATGGACATGCTCCACCCCAGAAACTCAAAGCCATCGGAGCTGTGAGAGTGAGAGATGTCAACCTCAACACATAATGAAATAGGATGTGCTGGAGGGACAGATACATAATCCAGAGGCTCCCCACACCCTGGAACAGAATCCCACTCCATGTTAGGCAGAGTCCCTCACTGACACTCTTCAACAGGAATCTTGCCAAGTGGATGGATGATCATAGAGTTACACTGGGGGTCTTCACTGTGTTATGTCCAGACAGAGGCACAGCAAATCAAATCATAAATGGCCATAATATTCACATAGCAAGGGGTGGCGAAAGCAACACACACTCTGGCTAGACTAACAAATGCCCTAGGGTGGATAGCCTAGTATGAACCTATGAACCTATGAAGATACAAATTGTACAGGACACTAAGGATAATTCCAAGGCTTCCACAACTGATGGTAGGAACCATGTTGGGAATTCACAGATATGCTCTGAATCACACAAATATCACAAACAACATACCAAACACACACACATATTGCCAACATACATCCTGACAGGTGCAGTGCAACCCCCCCCCCCCCAGAACGCAAAATATCTATCCCAGCAGACTGCTGGCCCCCTGACATTGCAGATGCTGAGGTAACAGCAAGCATCTACAAAGCAAAACACACAGCAGCAATGGTATGAGATGGTGTCCTGTGCTGAGTCCAACATGGAGTCCAAGACGAATGGAATGCCAAATCACACTACTGCTCAATGTCAGCCTTACCACAGGATATGTACCCAAAGAGCAGTGTACAACAGTGGTCCTTCTCAACAAATGTGTTGCCTGAATGGATACTGAAAACTACCACCCCAGAATCCTGAGAAGCTCGGTCTGCACAGCTATGGAAAGGATCAACATGTACCGCAGACATTAAGATATTGGGGACCTACTGACACCGGACCCTACCTAGTGTGGCTTTCTTAGGTGCAGATCCTGCCCCTAAACATGTTTGACTCAATTGAAACAATCATTAAGGTCACTGATGAGGGCAATGTGGTCCACACAGCGCAGATGGACCTTGCAAAGGCTTCTATACAATACCCTACGTGTTCATTATAGATATGCTCACCAGCTTAAATATAAAACCCTATGTCAGTAGAGGGGTTGCAAACCAGACCAAGGACAGAACAGACATGGTCAGACATGCTGCAGCCATGTCATACTACAAACCTGATATAACTGGCATCCCACAAGGCTTGGTCCTGGGATCTCCCTCGTCTGGTATATATGTCCCATAGGTACAGGCCAACATGGAAGGACTGTGTCTGAACATGTTTGCAGAGGACTACAAACTGCTCACCATATATGATCCTCCAGCTGACACAAGCATCCCACAAAAGGGCCACATAGAAACAGACAACTGGTGCCATAGCCATGGCAGCAAGCTAATTGCAGAAAAGTGTATAGTCAACCCCCGTGGATATACAGTAAGTGCCCACCAATTACCACATAGGTGTTAACCCATTACGTACTTAACATGTAATGAGAGACCTGGGAACACAAGGTGATAGATATCCTGCATGGGACAAACATGTGCTGCAGTGTTTACAGAAACATACCATATACCCACCTAATCATGAAGGTTGTCAGATCTAGATAAGGGGAGTTCATTGTGGCTCTGCAGTCATTCTTCATCAGCGTTACAATTGACTACAGTAGCCCCTGTGGGATGTACCTCAGCAGACACCTCCATCAACTGTAAAGTCCCCAACAGTACCTCACCAGGAGTATCAAAGAGCTTGTACAGATGCCATGTGTTGCCTGATTAAACAAACTGCAGCTGCACACACTGCCATACTGCCCACCCAGAGGCAAGCTGTGCCTGATGTATAAAGCCATGTCCAAGCTGGTATCAATAAACATGCTGCACTTTGTACAATCTGAATGGCAGTGAGCTATGCACATGAGAGACCTGAACCCCAGTACTGACTTACATAGGACAAGCTGTACTGCATGATCCATAACACAGAAGCCACCCCCACCCATGAGTAAATTCCCAGTACATGCTATCCATAGAGTCACTCATCGATTCTCCTCAAGAGGAATCTTGATGAGTGGATGGGAGATGGTAGCTTTAACCTGGGTATCACTGTCAAGTCACAGGTAGACAGAGGCACCGTATACTAACCATGACATATGTCATGGCAAACTCCACTTACAATGTGTGTCGAAGGACAAACACACTCTCCGACTAGCATTAGAAATGGCCTAGGGCACATCGCTAGTGTTTGCAAATGTACACCTATGTTGTGGAATACACTACCAATGTTGGACAAACCTGGTTTAAGTAGTTCATATCTGAACATAATGCAACATGGTCAGATGTGCACAACTGGCCCCTAACCAGGCTGTTGTGATCACTATGGAAATGTAAAGCAGTGATAGGACTAAAGCCCAGGATACTGTCCACCACATTCTAAGTACTGAACCAGTACACTATACAGTACTACAGTGTTAGGTCAGTGTGAAAGGATGTTGACAACTGTATGCAAAGTATCCCATGCAAACCCTGCAGGCACAGTATAATCCTGTTGTGTTCACACACAAAGCATTTGGACAGTAACTACACAACATGACACACAACACACAACCATAAACGGGAGATATTTGTTGAAGTTCACACTCATCCACAAATGTGGTGGGCTGCAGAGTTCAACATATGGAAAGTTCACACTGGGCATGCTCACACACTTTGATAAATGAGACATATGTCAGACAACATGCCATGGGAAGGCTGAACTGGGCATGCTCACACACTTAGGCCAAATCTCAGTTTAGCAGTTGGACACACATATCTGGTATTTTTACGTGTTATTCCAGGAATCAACCACATTACAGCAATCTGCCCAGTGCACACAGTTAAATGACTACAGAGATATATGTGATATAGTGGATCCCTCCCATATGCAAACATCTTCCACAGATACACAAGTTGTTCATACAAACAGGGAATGCTATGGCAATAAAGACGTGCAAACAGTCTATCAGCAACAAATAATGTGCATTTGACAATTAAACATATGGGTGTAGAGGTCAACACTAGGCTGTTTGCCCTAGGGAATGACAGCTTAGCCAGAGTGTGCTTGGCGTCTGCCTCCCCACAGGATGCACATTCCCCTTTCTAAACACTGATGATGTCAGCACCCTATAAGTACAGCAGGAGAAGGGAAACATCCTAGTAATGAGAATAGTGCGCTCCGCTAATGCATCTGTCTCAAGTGTCATGACATAATTAAGTAGGGGTTTGAATCCTGCAAATGTTCAGTGTGTGCATGTGTGAGTGGGGTTGGTGTGTGTGCAAGCCTATGAAAGGGAAATTTTGGCAACTGGGAAAACACACTACAGGATGCACATTCTCCTTTCTAAACACTGATGATGTCAGCACCCTATAAGTAAAGCAGGAGAAGAGAGACCTCCCAGTAATGCGAATAGAGTGCTCCGCTAATGCGTCCATCTCAAGTGTCATAACATAGTTTGGTAGGGGTTTAAATCCTGCAAATGGCAAGTGTATGCGCTTGAACGAGGGGTGTTAGTGTATGTGTGAGGGAAATGTCCCTTTTGGCAACTAGGAGAACAGACTACAGGATGTACATTCCCCTTTCTAAACACTGATGATGTCAGCACCCTATAAGTAAAGTAGGAGAAGGAAAACCTTCCAGTAATGCAAATAGCATGCTCCGCTAATGCGTCTGTCTCGAGTGTCGTGACATAGTTAGGTAGGGGTTTGAATTCTGCAAATGGTAAGTGTGTGTGCTTAAATGAGGGGGGTTAGTGTGTGTGTGTGGGAGGGAAATGTCTCTTTTGACAACTAGGAGAACAGACTACATGATGCACATTCCCCTTTCTGAACACTGATGATGTCAGCACCCTATAAGTACAGCAGGAGAAAAGAAACCACCCAATAATACAAATAGCGTGCTCCGCTAATGCGTCCGTCTCAACTGTCATAACCTAGTTAGGTAGGGGTTTGAATCCTGCAAGTGTGTGTGTAAGGGAAATTTCCCTTTTGACAACTAGGAGAACAGACTACAGGATGCACATTCCCCTTTCTGAACACTGATGATGTCAGCACCCTATAAGTACAGCAGGAGAAAAAAAACATCCCAGTAAAGCAAACAGCGCTCTGCTAATGCGTCCATCTTGAGTGTCATAACATAGTCAGGTAGGGGTTTGAATCCTGCAAGTGTGTGTGTTTTAATGAGGGGGGTTAGTGTGTGTGTGAGGAAAATGCCCCTTTTGACAACTAGGAGAACAGACTACAGGATGCACATTCCCCTTTCTGAACACTGATGATGTCAGCACCCTATAAGTACAGCAGGAGAAGAAAAACCGCCCAGTAATGCGAATAGCATGCTCTGCTAATGCATCCGTTTTGAGTGTTATAACATAGTTAGGTAGGGGTTTGAATCCTGCAAATGGCAAGTGTGTGTATTTGATTGAGGGGGGTTAGTGTGTGTTTGTGAGGAAAATTTTGACAACTAGGAGAACAGACTACAGGATGCACATTCCCCTTTCTGAACACTGATGATGCCAGCACCCTATAAGTATAGCAGGAGAAGGGAAACATCTCAGTAATGTGAATAGCACGCCCTGGTAATGCGTCCATCTCAAGTGTCATAACATCTTTAGGTAGGGGTTTAAATCCTGCAAATGGCAAGTGTATGTGTTTGAATAAGAGGGATTAGTGTGTGTGTGTGTGAAAGAAATGTCCCTTTTGACAACTAGGAGAACAGACTACAGGATGCTCATTCCCCTTTCTAAACACTGATGATGTCAGCACCCTATAAGTAAAGCAGGAGAAGGGAAATATCCCAGTAATGCAAATAGCATGCTTTGCTAATGCATCCGTCTCCAGTGCCCTAACATAGTTAGATAGGGATTTGAATCCTGCAAATGCTCAGTGTGTGAGTGGGGTTGATGTCTGTGTTAGGAAAATGTCACCTTTTGGCAACTGGGAAAACACAACACAGGATGCGCATTCCCCTTTCTAAACACTGATGATGTCAGCACCCTACAAGTACAGCAGGAGAAGGTATGTGGCATGGACAATGACTGAGTCATATGCATCCATGCCTCTGACTGACCTGTATGCTTGTGTTATGTGGTGGACCATAGTGCCCCACAGGCATATCACTGTGACCTTCACCTTGTCCAGCCTGGTGAGCGTGACCACACTGTACCGGACAATAAAGGTAGCTAACACAACTGTGGCAGGTGTGTTGTCTAGCCGTACAGGCTGTGACTGGCACACAGGATTTGTGTGCTATGTGTTATGTGTGATGTGTTCAGGCATAACGTATGCCTGTGTGCCAGCTGCAGAGGTGTGTGCCGCTCAGGCAGGATGCTATTCTAAGGCTCCATGAATTGCCCAGTGTGTTCACGTGCTTGTATTGCTGTCAGTGTAGGTCTACATCAGACTGGTATTGTAGTCACTGTAGTATTGCATGCCACCTGACAGGTTATGCCAGTACTGGGTTCAGAGTGCTTAGTCCCCAGTTTGACTATGTGGTTCCATCTCATACATGTGTTGTACGTCCATGTGTAGGGGAGAGGGTTGACTGTGTACATGTGGCAGCTGTGACATTGCCACATGACCCACATATTCCACAACTGTAGCATAGAGGTGACTGACAACTGACCTTTGCACATGCTACCATAGTATTGTGATTGCCATGGTGATTAACAGCACATAGGGCCAATGGGGAACAAGGTACATAGGTTCATAGGTTCATAGCGTCATACTAGGCTATCTGCCCTAGGGCATTTAAGAACCTAGCCAGAATGTGTTTGGCTGTCGCCATCCATTGTAAATATATCTTCCATGCCCTTTTCCAAGGTTAGTATACTGTGCCTCTGTCTAACAGTGACACAGAAGTGATACCCGGGGTAAACCTACAATGTCCCATCCACTCATCAAGATTCCTCTTGAAGAGAGTCAGTGAGGGACTCTGCCTAACCTGGACTGGGATTTTATTCCACAGTGAAGTGAACCTCTGGGTTATGAATCTGTCCCTCCAGCATGTCCTATTTATTTTAGTGCTGAGGTTCAGGTCTCTCAAGCGTGTAGCCCGATGGGATTTGGATATTCTCAGGTGCAGCATGCCCATTAATTCCGGGTTTGACATGGTGTTATACATTAGGCACAGATCGTCTCTGAACAGGCGGTATGCCACTGAGTAGAGCTAGGGTTTCTTTAACCGGTCAGCATATGGCATCTGTTTGAGCCCTTTGATCCTCTTGGTGAGGTACTTGTGGGGTTTTTCCAGTTGCTGCAGGTGTCTGGTAAGGTACATCCCGACAGGGGGATTGTACTCAATTATGGGCCTGATGAGGGATGAGTAAAGAGGCACGATGTCCTCCCCTGATGTAGATGTGAATCCCTTCATGATGGGGTGGGCTATATACAATGTCTTTCTAACCACTTTGGCCACATGGTTGTCAAATGAGAGATTGCTATCAACTTGGGTCCCCAGGTCCCTAATCACTTCTTCTGTACGTAATGGAGTACCACCTATGTGGTACTTTGTGGGCACTTTGTTTTTGCCAAAGGGGATGACTATAAACACTTTTGCATTCAGCTGGAGGCCATGGCTCTGGCACAAGTTGTCTGTTTCTATGAGGCCCCTTTGGAAGATGCTTGTGTCAGCTGGAGAGTCGATTATGGCAGCCAGTTTGCAGTCTTCTGCATATTTGGTCATCCACAGTCCTTCCGTGTTGGCCTGTACCTCTGATAAATATATACCAAACAAGAGAGGTCCCAGGACTGAGCCTTGTGGGACACCACTTGTAACTGGTTTGGAGTCTGGCATGGCTCCAGCAATTCTAACCATGTGAGTTCTGTCCTTGAGCCAGTGTGCAATCCATCTAGTGGCATAGGGGCTTATATTTAAGCTGGTGAGCTTCTCTAGAATGCCCGAGTGGGGTATTGTTTTGAAGGCTTTTGCAAGGTCCAGGTAGGCTATGTGAACCACCTTCCCCTCGTCAATGGCCTTGGTGACTGTTTCAAAGAAATCAACCAGGTTTGAGAGGCAGGATCTGCCCTTAACAAAGCCAAACTGGGTATGAACCAGTGTCTGTAGGTCCCCAATATCTATATTTATGTGGTCCATGATGATCCTTTCCATAGCTCTGCAGACCAAGCTAGTGTGGCTTATGGGGCGATAGTGTCCAGGATCCGTTGAGGCACCACCTTTCTGTAAAGGGACCACTGTTGCTCTACGCCACACTTTGGACACATATCCTGTAGTAAGGCTGGGATTGAACAGCATGTTTATGTTTGGTTGTAGCACGTCTTGGAGGTCATGTAGGACACAGCCCGGGACACTGTCTGGTCCCATTGATGCAGTGTGTATTGCTTTGGAGAGGGCGGCTCTTATCTGAGCATCTGAGATGTCATGGGGGTAACACTCTGCTGGGATACATATTTGCCCTTTCAGTGTGGAAGGGGGTGAGAAGTTTGCACTGAACCTGTCAGCTAGAATGTTGGCAATGTCTGTGGGTTTGGTGTTTCTATTGACATTTTGGACTACCTCTGAGCATATCTGGGAATTACCACCCAGGTTCCTAACATAACTAAAGAAAGCCTTGTGATTATCCTTAGTGTCCTGTGCAGTGTCTCTCGAAGCTGGCCTTAGACAATCTTATGAGTGCCTGTAGTTATTTGCTAATACTGATCAGTGATGTCTTCCCTTTTTGGGAATTTGCTGTATCATTTAGTAACTTCCTCCTTCTATTGTGTAGTTTGTTTATGGCTGGGGTCCACCAGACAGGACGTCTGCCTTTGGAGGATTGGGTCTTGGTTTTATTTGGGATCACATGATCCATGCATTCCTGAAGGTGTCCATAGAATGCGTTTATAGAGGAATCTGCGGTCTGGTCTGTAGTTTCCACAGGCCCGGGGGCTTTGAAGGTTTCCACCTCAGTTTTGAGGAGTGTGAATTTGCTTAAGAGAAGTTGTTCACTGTGGTGTTCTGGGCAGGGGGTGGGGTTGGGATGTGAATATCCAGTGAGATTAGTTTATGGTCCAAACTTACCAGTGAGGGATACACTTCTGGTCTGGAGCATAGAGTCCCCATGTTGGTGATGATCAGGCCAGTATGTTTCCCCTTCTTGTGGGAGTGGTAACAAGTTGTTCCATAGCATTTCAGTTCATATATTCTAGGAATCTTTGGCCTAGGATGTTGGAGCTAGAGTCATGCTCCCAGTCCATGTTTGGGTAGTTGACGTCGCCCAATATAATGGTGTTTGGAAAGACCTTCATATTTCCACTGTTCACAGGATGGCCGAGTGCGGTTCTTGGGTTTGGGAGGGTGGTCTGTAGCAGGCTATAACCTGGAAGGCAGTTTCACCCATTGTTAGTTGCACATGGATAGTCTCTGATACTTGGTGCTTTGCCACCAACCTGGAGGTGTGGGTATCTTTGATGGAATATCAATACTCCCCCTCCATTTGTGGTTCATTCCAAGTTTTGGGGCTGAAAAGCATGGTATGAGGTATAACCTGGTAGTGCTGGTGTGCTCTCAGTAGCCCTGAACCAGGCATCTGTTACTGCACATATATCGATGTTCTCCATGCCAAAGAGAGTATCGGGTGCATGCATCTTGAGGTTTAGACTTCTGGTGTTGGGTAGCATTACTCTTAGTTTCTTATCCCTTGTGATACCTATGGAGGTGGGTTTGTCATTTGAGCCTTGCCTAACATAGGCACTATGGGGGTAGCAAGAGACTTTGCCAATATCTGAAAGCCCAGGGGTGACAGGTGCAAGCCGTCCCTAGTGAAGCAGGTGGTTCAACAGAAGATGAATATGTGAGGGTGTAGTGCCTGTGATTAGTTAGCAGTAGCATATATGACTGCTCACGTGGACAAATGCCAGGTAAGTCATATGCAATGTGTCACAGGCAACGTACATGTGAACAGGACAAACAGTCACATTCTGTCAAGTGAGACATGGACATGCATATAGTAAGCTATGCAGATGTCACTAGGAGTCCACAGAAGCTCTGTAACTATGCATTGCAAGTGGGATCAGTATTCCAGGGTAATTGCAAGCAAACATGCATGCAAACAAAGCTACAGTAAGCAGGGCTGCATGTAGTCCATTGTACAACAAACAAGCTGTACCACTTCCAGTAGGTAACACTGAAAATATGCAGGCACTATGCACATGTACATGGAAATACACAGGTCAGATGGCTAGGGTCCAGTCTCAGCGCACACAAGTGTACAGACCATGTACTGTCAGGATGTACAATAACTGGATGGAAACCCATGTGCTCATACCTGCAGTAATACACATGTCAAATAACAGACACTGAGCCTTCACTCAGTGGTTCCATACGTAGTAGGATGTGTGCTACCTGGCCTGCCACCACAGTATCCCTGACATGTATGGGGACTCTCCCTCCTGTGACAGTTAGTTTTGTGTGTTGGGGCTGTCTAGCATGGTATGAGATGTGAGCTTGCAGTGCTAGGGTGCTCCTGTGTGTCCTGGACCAGTCGTGTAGTACTGCACACATATCAACATCCTCAAACATCCGCATTGCAGAGTCCAGTGTGGGAAACATGCCACTTGCAGTTTACATGTCCATCATTGCGTATTAATACATTCATTACCTTATCCCCTGTGCTACCTATGTATGTAGCCTTCTGTTGACATCCTTACCACCAGTACGCCAACATGTGCAGATGATACACTATGGTACTTACCATGGGTGTAGACAACAGTACATGACAATCACACCCTTACTGCATCAGGCATGCTGTGATATACCCACAATTATTTCAACACACAGTACTGTTAACAACTTGATACTATTACTACACGTCTATGTAGTCACCCTGTGCATCAGCAACATGTTAACCTGTACCTGCACTGATGTTACAGATTGCAGGAGGTGGCACAGTTTCATCATATGCACAGGGTGTGAACTTGGTATGCCTGAGTCAGCCACTGATACCACCGACTGACATGTATGAGTATGTGTGTTGGTAAGGGACAGCAGTACAAGGTGGGGCAATGTTGATGCAGTGTGTGCGTGTATGAGGTAGCCCTAGGTGTTTTCAATTTGCATGTGTGTATGGATGCACACAGTTCCACCTCATGGCTGCCATATACTGGTGTTTGTGGACAGCCACAGACTGTACCTGCCAGGTCATACAGATCAGTGTCTCTGGCCACGGACACGGTACCTGTGCCTTGCAGGGGTGCTACGGACCATATCCGGTACCAACCCAGACTGGGTACTGTCAACAGAAGCAGGTGTTCGTTGACTGGACACAGATCCCTGTTGGGCCTGGCCAGAGCCACGTGCACGTGGTCTCCTGGGGCGGTCTCATGACAGCACAGACCCAGCATTGCTGGGGCTGCTGCTGGCACTATGGGGCTGGCCGCGGCCCTGTTGTCATTCGCGACGACTGCAAGCTGCTGCTGTTGCTGACATACGCCCACGTCGACACCTCAACCATCCACCATCGCCCTGGCTCATGGACATGTAGTTGTGGAACTGGTCTAATATGTCCCCACAATGGCTGTCTATGACATCGATGAAATTACGGATGGCAGCCCCAATGTCACGCATACTGTCAGTCATGGCTATACGACATGCTGTCAGCTCCCTCAGACCCTGTCTGGTGTACCGTTCCATACGTGACTGTGCCTGCATGACAGCCCAAAACATAGCTGAGGTTGTAAGACCTCTGTGGGCACGTCTGACAGGGGCAGTACGCCCACGGATGCTCCCACGAGAACCCCTGGACATCTGTCTGTGTGGTACCATCTCTGGGCCATGCCCATGGCTGCTGTGTGGGGAGGCATGTGCCACATATACCACATTACCCTGGTCAATGCCCACTGTATGCTGTCCATCACCTAGGGACATTGGTGACAAAGGGTGTATTGGCAGGATAACTGTGCACATTGATGGGGTCGACAGCTGTGCACTGTCAATCGGCTGACCAATGGCGGACCCTGGCATACCTTCCTGTGCCATTACACAGATGTTATCATTATCAGTACCCATGGCACCTGATTCAGGTTCCCTGCTGCATGACACCAGAGCAGCACCAGAACCTGTGGGAGGGAAACAGGACACACAGTTTACAATGTCTACACATTACCAGTGATGCACACATCCACATGCACAGGTCCAGACATGCACACATGCACACATGCACACATGCACACATGCACAGGTGCACACATGCACACATGCACAGGTGCACACATGCACACATGCACACATGCGCACATGCGCACATGCGCACATGTGCACATGCACACATGCACAGGTGCACACGTGCATGGATGCACACAGGCACACATGCACACATGCGCACATGCACACATGCACAGGTGCACACATGCACACATGCACACATGCACACATGCACACATGCACAGGTGCACAGGTGCACACATGCACACATGCACACATGCACAGGTGCACACATGCACACATGAACACATGTACACATGCACACATGCACAGGTGCACACATGCACACATGCACACATGCACATGCACACATGCACAGGTGCACACATGCACACATGCACACGTACACATGCACACAGTTGCACACAATTGTACACTACTCAGTATGCGTGATATCAACACACAGACACAGGCACACCTACATGCATACAAAGAGCACTACTAAGTGAGCCTAATATTACTATTACTATCAAGACTATTACAGGTATTGTTAATACACACTCACCAGCATGGATAGGCTGCATTGCTGTTACACCGGAGGGACCTGCAGACATGAAGAAACTAATGTCAGTGGTCACAACTGTGCCATTGTTACTGAGTATGATACAGGTCAGTAGTACAACAGTCACCTTTCACAGGTCAGCTGCTTATATTGAGGATATCACACTTGCACATTAAATACTATGGTGACAGCTACAAACCAAGGACACACCTCTCACATGCATTAACTACCAGTGTACACAACAGTCAACTATGCATATGGCATATTACCTGCACGCTCACTGTCTTGCTGCTGCGTGGCTCCAGCCTCCATCATAATGCATGTCTGCTGCTGTTGTTGTTGCTGGCGGACTGGAGCAACTACACTCATGAGTAGTCCCTCCAGTCTGGTGAGTGGGGGATGTGTAGCCACCCCACCATCTGTGGCAACCTGTTGCCTGTGGATATCCGACGCATGCTGATGGACATTTCTGATTAAATCACTGCAGTGATGTCGTACCTGCTCATATGTCCTATTATGCGTGCCTATGTCATTTACCCGACGGACCAGGTCTTGCCACAGTGCAGCCCTCTCCTGCTGATTCTGGCTGGTGCGGGAAAAGTGTATTGCATAATCCCGCACCAGGCTCTGGTGTATCTCCTCATCCTCAGCTGTGAAGTAAGCAGGATTTTGCGGTTGAGCCATGTACCTGAAACAGAAAATAACCTGATATCAGCAATATATGTCAGCAGAATTTGGCACACATACTACACATGCTACTCGACTGTTATGATACAACATATCTCACATATATAGCATCTGTCTGTCTATTGGTGGATACACATGTAAATGGCCAGGTATCAGTGCTCAGCCAGACACTGTGCAACAGTACCTGGCACACTCATTACGACATACTACCAAACCCCAGCAGTCAGAACACTGATTCAGGTCCAGAGCACCTCCTCACTCTGGGGTTTGTATCTAGGTACTGTATGGCCTACATCATCAACTACTGTGAGCTGACCACACACTAATTGCCCTGGATATACATATCCCACCTCCACCACCAGCACAAATGACTATAGTGAATAACAATGCAGATGCAAACTTTACACTTTGTAACAGTGACATGGTATCCTTTCAGCCCACTGGACCAGTGGCAGATACAACCCACAATGCTGACCCCTACACAAATGCTTTCTACAGACATCTCCAAGAATGCGTGGATCATGCAATCCCATATATGAGCAAGACACTCTCCGCAAAGGGACAGCATCCTGTCTGGTGGACCCCAGCCATAGACAGATTGTATTACAAAAGATGGAAGCTACTGCAAGGCAGAGCATAATTCCATTAAGAGAAGGCATGTCTGAGCAGCACTAGTAAGGATCTATTTTCCATCATACAAACATCCATGGGCAACTTTGAGAGGGAAATCAAGAGGGACACTACAGATAACCAGAAGGCCTTCTTCAGTTATGTTAGCAACCTGGTCAGAATCCATCCTCGATGCCCATAGTTAGTACACAACAACAAATATTTCACTGAAACCACAGATATTGACAACATTGTGGCAGACAGGTTCAGTGCAGGTGTCACCCCGCCCTCTCCCCTAAATAAGACATAGTTATCCCAGCTGACTGTAACCTCCCTGTCATCACAGATGTCCAGGTGAGAGCCGCCCTCATGAAAGCAGAATACACAACATGACTGGGACATGATGGTATCCCCAGTTGCATGCTACATAAACTCTGACAGGAGCTAAACACACATATAGAAGTGCTATGTAACACTAGCCTGACTACAGGATATGTACCTGTACACTGGCGCACAGCAGCAGTGGTTCCACTCCACGAAGGAGGCACCTCAACATACCAATACAATACAACACAATACATTACATTACAATAAATACTATACAATATGCTATTGCCCCTGGGAGTACAGCAGCATACTGTTCTGCTACCCTGACCATTGTGACACATGTGGTGTGATGGTACCTACTGCTGTCACACAGTTACACAGTGTGACTCATATGGCATATTACCTTTCTGACTAACATTCAGCAGGGGTATGTGTGACATGTACTCATGGGGAGTCTTGCTTCTTAACACTGTGTGGTTTATTGCAGGGTATGTCTTATCTGTGGGTAGGAACCTTTACCTACACATGTGCTCTCTATTGCAGTGGCATGGACGACACACAGCAGTCATTTAGGTTGTGGATGGTGTGAAGTGTTACTATGGTTGTTGGACATCTGTCATGGGTGTGACTTACGTATGTAAATCCTGGAGTGGTAACCTCTATGTGGGTAGTATGTGTGTACTCTGTGGTGTTGTCAGTCACTGTGCATTGGTAATGTGTTTGAGTGCATTGTCACAGTGTTGTACATGTCACTGTGTCCTTCTCCATATCTGTAGCTGTCATGTGAGGTCCATACCGTGGCATCCATTATGTGGTGTGGAGGGGTACACCGACCTACATGTCCATAGCTGACACACCATGTCTGCTGACACATACCATGTGCAGGTATTCCAGGAATAGTGTGCCAGTGTGAATATCATTTGGGGCACTATTGTACACATTTATGACCCTGTTCACCCCTGATACATGCAGTGGTGGGCAGCCAATCACATATCTGGTGATTACTGGTGTAGGTGATTTGAAATGGGGTATGGTATTCCGATTTTGACACTGGTGATCACTCCATGCCTTTGTCACCAGGCACCTGTTGCAATACATCTGTACACATGTGCCTCACT
Source organism: Protopterus annectens (assembly GCF_019279795.1). Taxonomy (NCBI): domain Eukaryota; kingdom Metazoa; phylum Chordata; order Ceratodontiformes; family Protopteridae; genus Protopterus; species Protopterus annectens. The sequence goes on along the minus strand of NC_056744.1, from coordinate 1,334,455,041 downwards.
CAGAATATATATACATCTCTCTCTCTCTCTCTCTATATATATATATATATATATATATATAGATATATATGTGTATATAGATATATCTATATGTATATATATATATATATATATATATATATATATATATATATATATATATATATACATGTCTGTATACATATACACATATATATATTGATGTACATATATTGCTATAGATATGGAAAGGGCGGGACACAGAGGGGGTGAGAGTGACAGAGGGGGTGGGACAGGGGGTGTTGAGGTCGTCATATACAGTCATACCTGTAGATAGTCAGATCAGTCTGTCTATGTATATGTATCTACATATATCTATAGCTGTATGTGTGCATTACATATATATATGTTTGTACATATTCTATCTATCTACATCTGTCTATGTATTCCTACATCTCTCTCTATGTATGTATACATATATGCATATTATATATATATATATATATATATATATATATATATATATATATATATATATATATAGGTTCATAAGTTCATACTAGGCTATCTGCCCAAGGGCATTTATAAGCCTAGCCCATAGTTATGTGGCTTTCGCCACCCCTTTAGTTTGAATAAAAACTATGCCTATCATTTTGCTGTGCCTCTGTCAAGCAGTGACACTGAAGTAATCCCTGGGGTATATCTACAATCTCCCATCCATTGGTCAAGATTCGTCTTGAACAAGGCCAGAGAGGTGCTCTGCCTCACATGTACCAGGATTTTGTTCCACAGCATAGGGAGTCTCTGGGTGATGAATCTGTCCCTCCAGCACGTTCTATTTATAACCGTGTCAAGGTTTAAGTCTCCCGCCCTTGTGGTTCTGAGGGATCTAGATTTTTTGAGGTGAAGCATATTCATCAAATCTGGGTTTGTCATGGCCTTATATGTCAGGCACAGGTCACCTCTGAGCAAGCGGTATGAGACTGAATAGAGCTGGAGTTCTTTCAGTCGGGCAGCATAAGACATATTTTGAGACCCTTTATCCTTTTGGTGAGGAACTTTTGGGGCCTTTCAAGCTGCAGCAGGTGTCTGGTCAGATACATTCCGAATGGGGCATTGTACTCAATCATAGGTCTAATGAGTGATGAGTACAGGGGGATGACCTCCCTTGATCTAGATGTGAATCCTTCATGATCAGGTGGGCGATATAGAAGGTTTTCCTAACTACTTTAGCAACATGAGTGTCAAACGAAAGGCTACTGTCAACCTGGGTCCCCAGATCCCTGATGACTTTTTCTGTGCTCAGTGGATTGCCACCTATATGGTAGCTAGGGGTAACCTTGTTTTTCCCGAAGGGTATGACTATGCATTTTTTGGCGTTTAACTTCAGGCCATGGCTCTGGCACCAGTTATCCATTTCTGTGAGGCCCTTCTGGAGGATATCTGTGTCAGATGTGTTTTCGACTATGGCGTCCAGTTTGCAGTCATCTGCAAACTTTGTCAGCCATAACCCTCCTGTGTTTGCTTGTATATATATATATATATATACACATACATACATATTTTGACATACATACATATCTATATGATAGACAGGTATATCAACATGTTTGTCTACCATACTGTATACACACACTAACATACTGCTAAACATACATAACTGTGAAACCTACTTTGTACATTGCACTACAACCTACAGTCACCCTACATTGATATGTGCACATAGATGCTCTCACATACAAATGTATGTACAGCCTTCACTGATAGTTGCTGTATGTCCCCTGCCCTTTACACATCTTCATATACATATGGATACAGAACAATGACACATATGGTGGGTTCACAGTATGTAGACCTTTATAGTATTACTTTACATTGCCTGTGTTTGTCACAGCTGCTTGTGTTGCCGTCTGGTTTTCTGTCCTGCTGCTCCACTTGCCAGTTGTCAGCTTTCAGGTGGCTGTTGCTGAACAGTTTTGTTTGTGTCTGCTTAATTTCAATTTTCTCTGTCTCTGTCTCTGTCTCTGTCTCTGTCTCTCTCTCTCTCTCTGTCTGTCTGTCTCTCACGTCCTCCCTCAGGGTGCAATGGAAGTATTGCATGTGTGGACTGGGAGTACAGCATATTTTTGTAGGTATCTGCATATGTCCATGTGATGGCCTCTGCACCAATTGTTAGCCAGCATTTTCTAATTGCATGCAGCCAGTTGTGTACTGATTGCAGTTCTCACTGTAATTTCAGAACAGTGCTATAAAAAGGTATGTGAGATAGGCGTAGCCCTTTCAGATTTTAAGGGCAGGGACCGTGCTGCTATGCTGTGGACAATGTTCTGTGAGTGTAAAGGTTGGTATCTCTCTCATATTTCCAGCTGTGTTGTAGATTAACATTCCTCCATTCATTTCTCCAGTTTCCTGTACTAACTGTGTATGTACACTGGCACCTACAACTACTACTACTGTTAATGTGTGTGTGTGTGCTTTCCTTTCACTTTTCTTGCACTTTGTTGCTAAGGCTTCAATATTTGCCCTTTACAGTCACTACTTGTATGCCTGCTAGGAGTCCTGACTGTAGTGTGCTGCTGTGGCTTTCCTATTTTCCATGTACATTCACACCTTGGAATGCTTGCTATATCTGCTAGGGTGTTACAGCATGCAGTGTGGTCTGGCCACGGTGTGGGCCTTGACATCTATTAGGGTATTTGAGTATGCTGCTGAGCAGGCCCCAGAGACTCTCAGGTTCATCTGTTATCTGCCTCATGGAATGGTACATATCAGTGGGGTACACCCATTAAATTGTCTGGTATGCTGCAGTTGTGACTGTGGGTTAGCATGAGCATATGTATTACTACACTTTTTCTGCCATGCAAGTGGTGCATACTTTCAGGACTCCATAGTTACCATGGCATGTGTTGTTACACCTTTCTGCTTACTGTTTGTACATTTCACATGGAGTCTGTGGGGCATCCCTGTAACTCATTCACTGCTGCTATGGCTAGGCTCTTAACTATTCTAATATGGTGGTGTCAATCCTCTCATGTGTACAAATATTTGCAGGTTGTCCACATTTCTGCCTCATATTTTGGTCAATATCTCATGCACAGCTTTTTCTGGCAAATCACTCTGGGCTCAAGTCAGAATACAGTGACAAACATTCAAGTTTCAGACTTCATACCCTTCCAAACATCCCACAAAATGCAGAACCTGTTGCTCTCTGAACTGTCTGCGTTTGTTGTAACATTATTTGTAATGTGTCCCTGGTTTTGGGCCATTGCTCCACATATTTTATTACGTGGTCTGGATGTGTTCCTGTAAGAGGTTCTGGGGTATTGGCAGTGATTATCCTGCTGTGAGTATGTGTGTGGCTTGCAAGGTGCTACAGTGACATTATTACCTACTAGCTACCAACTAGCATGGCTGTTTCTGTTCACACACTACTATTATGGAAATCCACTAGTTTTGACAGTAATTTTAAATGACATGTTTGTGTACTACACATCCTATATTCCCTTTACATTAATTCATACTATTATGTGATATATTTATTTTAGCACAATGTTCTTGTATAAGAGTCATGGCTTAGTGGTAAGTCATGCAGACTACTGTTTCCAAGGTCTTGGGTTCGGGGCTGACAATGGGATTTTATTTTGCTTTTGAACTTACTACAGGACCTGTCAATCAGAGTGACTAAGGCACTTTTAAGCAGTTGTAACCGGGTTAGCGCTGGTTTGTGCGGAGCTCACGCATGCGCACTGGCGTTCAGCTCCGCGCACACACCTTCTTACAACCGCTTAACAGTGCTTACTCTTCCACACACCTGCGCTATTTCCTTTGAAAGAAATGAAAATGGGGAGACAGGAAAGTGGTGAAAAAGGGGTCACAAAGAGGGTAAGACAGTAGGGAAACAAGCTTGGGTTTTGCAGGAGGGATGTAGGTAAGGCCCATAGCTGCCCATTCCTTCATCAGCAACAGCTGTGCATATGTTTGTAATTTGGTGTGACATTTGATACCTTCCACCCCTGAGAGAGGTGTAAGGACAACAATAATACTTGTTGTACAGCCAATTGTAATTGATATTTTCCATGTCTGGTAGACATATGTGCGGAATGGTCAGCTATGTATGGGCATAATTTATTTGTGGGTACAGAGTGCCCTTTTTTTTTTTTTTTCAGGTGAGAGTGGTATGTCAGGTGAAGGAAGTCGGTATAGCTGGGGAGGTAGGTTGGGTAAGTCAACAGACAAGACAAACAAGACGCATACAGGGGCGGTGTATGACACGTGTGGGGGGGTTACACAATTGACGGGGACGGAGGTTTGGATATCCAGAGCCCATGAGCCCACAGATGGCAACAGTAGAACTGATATCCCCATGCATGGGCAGTTGCCACTGTTCCTTCACTGCCCAGGACGGGGCTGTGCTGGGGGCTGTGCAGGCCGGGCAACAGGCATGCCCGTAAGTTGTGCCGCCTGTGCCTCAAGTTGGCGTAGGTGCCCAAGAACAGAGTCCCGGATCTCCCTATGCACCATAGTCCGGACGCTACGGAGGATGAGTAGTGGTTCTCCTTTGGCCACACTTGCAGAGGGGGGACGGGCCCCATCCCCTGCAGCAATACACAGTCCAACAACATGCAGGGTTGATTGATGGCAACAGGCCATCAGGTTTGGATGTATGAACAGGGCAGATGCATCAGCAGGCATGTAAATATTAAGGACCCATCAGGACAAATGTCCAGGGGTGTTAATTGTGATTGCACATACCATTTTGACGTGGAATGGATTATATGTGGTTATAGGGTGGGGTGAAGGAAATATTATTAACACCTTCAAATACCAATACATATGCTGTACATTTCTAATAGCTGCAGATATATACACACTACTGTTCTAACTACAGTTTCCTATATGATAACTACTTCACTTTGGTGATAGGACTGTTACTACTACATCAATATACATTTTATTGTTATTCATACACATTCATATCTGGCTTTGTTCAGCTACATCATCCTGCTACATTTGCTTTATATAGCTATAGACAACTGTGGATGTTTGATATTTCAGACAATCATACTATCTGCATATTGCAGACTGAGAGCAACATATCCAGATTTTGGGATACACATTCCAGCTGCAGCAACACTTTGGACACATTTCATAGTTTGGTTCTACTTGTCACATTCATTTCATTCTTTACTGACTGCAGTATACTTTATGCAGGGGTTATTACTACTTTATTGGTGGATTCATAACTCTTTCTCACACCCTCTCACTTGTTTTAATTTTACTATTCAGGATGGTACTTACTTCTAGGCTTTATTGACATGTTATACCTGTAGTTATTACAATCCTTTCATGCAGTCTCACTTCTGTCATGTTTCAGTATTTCAACAGGGATATATTTCACACATGTGAGTTGCTTATCTTCTGCAGCTGTGCTTTTCAGCCTGCTGCAGGTTGTGCACTATGATATTATAGGTGGGGCATCTTTATTTCAGAATTTATTTCAGACATTTTCATTTTTATGTTTGGATTTCAGACTGCAACACACTTTTGTAATCAAGCAATACTTGCAAACACTTTTACACTGTTACTTGCACATTTCATTACTTAGTGACTACACTGCACCCTTTTGCTAACTGTCATACTTTTATATTTCTTTACAGTTACTGGGAGTGGATTACTGACCTGCCTGGTGGCACAACCGCACCAGCCTATCGCCATAGGCTCTGCGGTTCACAGAACGGACACCTGCAGCTGTAATATAAATGAAGTAATATTGGAATACACATCTCCATAATATCAGCTAATTTAATTTCTTACATACATAATTAAATGTAACTTACTCAGTAGTGGGGTGTTGGGCATTTGCCTGGCCTCCTGGATCCAAAGGTTCAAATGGTCCTGCTTGCGTCTCTTCAGGTCCGCATGGTGGTGACGGACCTGCTCACCAGTCCTTGGAATCCCTGTGGCACTGGTAAGATCATGAGCCAACCGGTCCCACGCCTCAGCCCTATATGCTCCCCACAGGACCTGGCCCTGCATGAGTTGGGGCTCATGATTGTGGACAAGGAGCCAGACCATGTATCTGGACTCCTCAACACCCCACCACTGTGCTCGAAAGCAACTACCCTCACCTACACCTGACATTCTGGCTGCAAGTCAGTTCTACAATCGTTTATGCTGTGTATTCCCACCTATGGGGCTTATATATGCCGTTTTTCCTGCACTTATCTGTGATTGGCCATTTTGGAATTGTATCCACTTCACAAAACCTGCTTTCTCATGCTCCACTTTCTATTCATTCCTATATATTTGCTATTGCTGCATTTCTGAGTACAATTGTCGTAGCTTAGTGGTTCAGTACCTTGACTATGGTGCGTGGTATCCTGGGTTTGAACCTGGCCACTGTTTTTTATATTTTATGACTGTCTAGACAGGCTAGGCGGTGTGTCTGTGTAAAGGCAGTTTTGTTACAGCTTGCTCAACGTTGCCCATCGGTTAGCTTGTTGGCGCAGGGCGCAGCTCCGCGCAAACGGGGTGCGCTGGCTTACGCCTCATTTGGCTGTCAGCACGCATAGTGCGCTCAGCTCAGCTAGGGGCACACAGTCTCAGTGTGTGAAACTACTGCTCAGCTACGGGCACTCATTTTGCACCTGTTAAACCACTGCTCACCTACGGGCACTCATTTTGCACCTGTTAAACCACTGCTCACCTACGGGCAGATGCACTCACCTTGTTAAACTGTAGCTCAGCTATAGGCACATCTGGCATTTTTTTATTGTTTTGTTACCTCACATTTCTTCAAAATAAATGGACTATTTCATTACATTTTACATAAAATGTGATTTTATATGTGTACATGTTTGTCAGGGACTTGTTTCGTGCTTATTTTGCTAAAAATAAAAGTTGGTGGTTCGAACCATGAATGCCTGCTCTTCAGCTGATGTCTTTACCACTATGCTATTGCCTCTAGACTTACTTTGCATATTTAGTTCTTATATGCTTTCCCACTGACTGCTAACTGTAGCTGTGCTACGGGCACGCCTGCACAAACGAGCGCATTCACGAGCAAACATCTTTACAATTTAAAAAAAATATATAACATGTTCATTTATATATTTTCTCTTCATAGTCTGTTGGGGCATGTGTTGTGTTGTGTTTATTCACATTTCCGTGGACTCTGTCGTGGGTGTTTACTTTGGGCACTTTTACTCTTCTGGGGGCATGTCCACTTGCAGGGATCGGCCTACGGACACGCCCCCTACTGTCTTACACGGACCGTGTTAGACTTAAGTGTGATTCAGCATGCTCCCATGAATATGCAGAGCATGCTGACATCACTCCGTTTAACTGCAGCCTCCGTGTAACAGTTATAACTCTTACATGGAGGCTTCGTGAATCCTGCCCAATATTAATTGTTATTTGAAAGCCTTAATCATTAGAGTTAGGTTTATGTCACACTGTAAAATTGTCAAATCTATTTCTTTTCTGCAATCATAATTTTGAGTAATACATAACACTGTGTATAAATTACAGGTAAACAAACACACCTAAATAACAGATTTGTACTACCTAGAGTTAATATTAGTTAACGAACTCAAAAATTCTACAAGTATTTTTTTTTTTTTTGCTCAATCATAATGCAAAACTCAGTAATGGAGCTAAAAATAATCATGTGCGGCACTTTTTAAATTTCAGTATTAAGACCCAAGAAAGCTACAGAAATGAAACTATAGCATCACATGTTTTCTAAAAATAAATAGGGCCAGATTCCATAAGAAAAATCTGCTCTCAGCCTACTCACACTTTAAGTGGTCTCTTACATTGAGAGCAATGGTTTTGCAATCGCGGCGATAATGTCTGTAACTGCAATATCTACCATTATTTCCTATAATCCTCAGTATCTGATCTGAAATGTATTGCTTAGAAGTGGCTATGAAAAACCCTGAACTAAAAATCAGACTAAGAGGCTTTACTGAATGCAGAAAAGTAAAAAGAAATGTTTGCACTAGATATATGCATCAAAATCTCCATAGCTCAAATCAGTGGAAACCGATTAAACACAAAAATTATATTTATCGTTTTAAGTAAAATATTCTAAATGCTCTAGATATATATGCCACAATGGTCATCTTCCTCCTTCTATGTTGTTATAACTCTTATGCCTTCATAAAGAAATGTTGACAGTTCTTTAGTCTTCACTGGGCTTACAAACAGAAAAAAAATGCAGAAACAGAAAAAAGATAAATGCTTTTGGTTCAGCTGCTGCTTTATAATCAGATTTTCTTCTGAGGAAAATGGGTATGATGTATGACCATTTCTCAGTTAAATTAGTTTACAGAAGAATGAAAAGTTGATTTTTTCAGAAAATGTAATCGGCACATTTCAAGGGGATGACACTAAAGAATTTAAAGATCATATGCAAACATTTTATGTCAGCTAGTATGATTTCTGCATTATTCTGTCCCTAAAATCCTATATTTATTTCTCATTGGAATTCAGAAATAAATGTTAATATAATCCCATAGAAATGGAATTACCATTGTGCTGATATTTCTTACAGCATTTAGTAATAAGCATCAGTTTATTAGAAAATGAATCATTATACACCTTAATCACACTTACTTTGCATTATTTACACCATGTGCACATTTCAAAGGTACAGCTGTAGTTCCAAAGAGAATGGTAACTTATAAAAATATGTTATTTATCTCAATGACTGTTAAATGATTGTGGGTAACATGGTTTGTTTGTTCTGATATATTATTTTTTACTTTAGTGTTTTATTATTTATGGTTTAGTTAAAGTGGCACAGACTGCATTAATTACATTGAAAAAATATATTTATGTGTGTGTGTCTGTGTGTGTGTGTGTGTGTGCATACACACACACACACACACACACACACACACACACACACACACACACACACACACACAGACACACATGAATCCCATATGATTGATTTTTTTAAAAATGCAAAGGTTTTGAATGGAAATCTCTGTAGAGTGAGGATGGGGAAATTTACCCTTTTCTTCACTGTGGTTCAATCTCGGAGTTGGTATGTATAATTTGCAGGGGGTGTGAGGGGTAAAGGGGCTTGCCCCCCTGCATAAACATTAAAAAAGATTACTGTGTTTTTTTTGATGTTCAAGTTTTCAGAAACTCGATCATATGGTCTCATCCATATGAATTTTGAGTTTCTGAAAACTTGATCATATGGTCTCATCCATATGAATTTCGAGTTTCTGAAAACTTGATCATATGGTCTCATCCATATGAATTTGGAGCTTCTGAAAACTTGATCATCTGACATAGATATATATATATATATATATATATATATATATATATATATATATATATATATACCAACTAGTTGTACAGGAATGATATCTACATACAAATTGCTAAAAGAGACTGCTGTCATAAATTCTAAAGTAAGATCTGTAAGATCTGTGTTAAAGATCACTTTGCATTCTTATTAAAAACAAGAAAACAGGAGTCAAGCTCATATTGCTTGTTTAAACCAATATTTATTTAGTAAAATAGATGAGCTTTCTTTCACCTTTGTCAGACCTTCATCAGATCTAAGTTTTATAAAGACACTGTATCTGGCTGTTAATCAGTGTGCCAGCTATAGCGTCAAATAGCAATGCAAACATCTAGTCCTGTATTGTATTATTTTCTATAGTAATATAACAAAAAGAGATTTAAGGGAAGTACTTAGCTAAGGAATAAACAGCACCTATCACAAAAAATGCAAACTATGTAGGTGCCACTATTCCAGTCACTGCCACTGAATGTGATCTCTGTAAGTGCTCTTTGATTAATGTTCTTCATCGTAATTTTCATGTCTTTTCATATAGAACATAAAAACATATATATTACTTGTTACTTATATAGTTCATAAGATATTTCTAGGCTAACGGCTCAAGACCCCTTACAAGCCTAGCCGGTTTAACCTAGATTTTACCCAATTTTCTATCACTGTGTGAAAATTAACAAGGGTCAGCAAGTGGGGTTTTGACTGTTTTTACAGACTGCCTCTGTTCATAAGGGGACATGGATGCCATGCCAGGAGTGAATTTGCGATTTCAATCCATTGGTCCAGACTGCACTTAAAGATGGTCAGGGAAAGGTTATGTTTCACATGAATAGAAAGCCTATTCTGGAGGAGCAGCAATCTCTGGAACATATAGATATCTCTCCAGCATGATCTATTCATGTCAGAGATCAGGCTTAGATCTTTGGAGTGAGTACTTGTGCAATTAGTTTTACGAATATGCAACATTTCCATCAGGGATTGGTCAGAGACTACCTTGTAGTCAAACATAAATCAGTCTTCAGTAATCAATAGGAAATTGAATACAGTGATAGGGCTAATTAGTCCACATATGACATATTGGTTATACCCTGCATTTTTTTGGTGAAAAACCTCTGATGCTTCAACTCTTTCAGGTGCCTGGAGAGGTACATGCCAAGGGAAGCATTGTACTTGATTGTTATACTGATGAGGGCTGAGTGGAGTAGTATTATGACATCCTTAGATGTGGATGCCTTGCCTTTACTTATAAGCTGAGCCACATAGAAGAATTTCCCCCCCATTATGGACACATGATGGTCAATGTTCAGATTACTATCTATCTGAGTACCCAGATCTGTCACCACTAGCACACTTTTGGGGGGTACTATCAATGTTGTAATTTACAGGGGTATTTGATTTCCCAAAGAGTATTATTACGCATTTCTTCACAATTAGGTTGAGGCCATGGCTCTAACAATATCATTAGTCTGCATAAGACATTTATGTAGGTATTAACATCATCTGGAGAGTCAGTGATTGCTCCCAACTTGCAGTCATCAGCAACCTAGCAGTTATCAAAAGATCATCTACATTTGCTTTGGCATCTGAGAAGTATATTCCAAACAGGAGGGGGCACAGCATGAAGCCTTGTGGTACTCCACTAGTGACTGGCCTTTTGCTGGATGTGGATCCCCCCACTCTAATAATATGTGTCCTAGCCATGAGCCATTTGGCTATCCAATTTTTTGAGTTTATCTATAACACCTGACTAGGGTATTGTGTCAAATGCGTTGACCAGGTAAAGGTAGGTGGTATGCACTGTCTTACCCTTATCCATGGCCTTGGTGACCTTCTCAAAGAAGTCCACCAGACTGAGCAGGCAGGATCTACCCTTGATGAAACTGAATTGGGTTGGGTCTAGAGTCTGGAGATTGTCTATGTTATTTAGTCAGGTCCATGATAATCCTTTCCATTGCCTTGCATATGAGGTTAGTTAGACAAACAGGTGGGTAGTTTTCTGGGCCAGTTTATGATCCCCATTGTGCAGAGGGATGACTGTTGCTGTCCTCCACTCTACTGGGATATAGACTGTCTGGTGACTGTTGTTAAATACATATTCAAGTGAGTCTACTAGGTCATGTTTCAAGCTATTTAAAAAATACCATGGGATTCTGTCAGGGCCCATTGATGCCATGTTTCTAGTTTCAGACAATGCAGCAGTCCCTGTTCTTTTGTGATAACAGGCAAAGGAATTGTAGAGGTATTTTATGGGGAGTGACTGGAGGTGGTGAGAGGGTGAAATTTGAGCTGAATTTATCAGCCAACAGGTTTGCTATTATGTCTGGCTGAGTATAGGTAGGGCCATCTACAGGCAGCTCAGCACATTGTTGAATGTTTCCCCTTAAGATTTTGTACTTAACTAAAAAATGCTTTATGGCTACCATTTGCTTGAAAGGCTATTTTATTCTCATACTTAGCTTTTGAAGACTTGATTAGTTCACTGATTTGCCTGTTGAGACCAGTGAATGATTTTTTCTCTGTTGTACCTCTGCTCTATTACTTCTATACAGGAATTTCTTCCTTCTGTTGTACACTCTATTTATGCCAGGATCCACCAGGGTGGCTTGTTTTTCTGGCTAGACCTGACTTTAGTTCAGTCAAGTACTGCCACTTCTGTGCAGTTGTTTAAACGGTTGCAAGTATACTTCTATATAGGCCTCTGTGTTTTTGAGGTTAGGGGGAGCTTTAACATTACATATAATAACAATTAATAGGAGGTAATTTGCCTTGGAACTTAAATCTTAGCTCTGATAAAGCTCTGACAAGGGCAGAAGTGGTTATCTTTTTATTTAATAAATTATGGTTTAAACAAGCAATAGCAGCTTGAATTTTTTTGTTTTTTAATAAGAATGCAAAGTGATCTTTAACACGAATCTTACATTAGAATTTATGACAACAAAATACTTTAGCAATTTGTATGCTGATATTGTTGCTGTACTAGTTTTCCCTCGTTTTTTTTTTTTTTTTTTTGTTCTTCCTTAAGGAAAGTGTTTACTGTCTTTAAGACTGACAAAATGCATTTACTAGGTACTAGGTTTTATTGTCTCTTTGTCATAAATATAGGGCAGGATTCACGAAGGCTTGCACGGAGTGTAAGAGACGTGTAACACTCCATGCAAGCCTCGCGATCCAGGAACAGCCCGAAACTCCATGTAAGAGACCAGCTAAAACGTCTCTTACACGGACTGGGCGTGGATATGCTAAATACCTCACTTGCAGCTGAAAGGCATGCAAATGAGGTAGAGTAGCGATCCAAGAAACAGAAAGCAGCCTGTGTAAGAGCTGTTGTAGCTGCAGAAATGTACTCAGTTGACAACTGAGTATGTTTCTGTAAAAATCACAATGGAGCCATGTCAGCTCCAAGTAAAGGGTGCATATGTGTCAGACAGCATGCCAATGGCCAAATGTGTGGCCATTGGCAAAGTACCCCGATGCAAATATAAAAAATATATAATTTTTTTTTTTTGGTGATCGCCGATCTTTAAACGCAGCGCAGCCCCACGCAAACAGGCTGCGCTGTATAAAACATAAAAATGAAGGTTATAAACCCACAAATGTGGGTTTTATGCAATACATGGAATGACAATGGAGGGACCAGCAGACCAAAAACAACATGGCCACCATGTAGGGGTTGGTAAGGGGGGAAACTGAGTCTAAGAAATGTAACTAAGCATTAGTAGGCAATCTGATGTAAATGAGGGTTAGGATAACCC